>NW_009211385.1:0-7718 GCF_000690835.1 Fulmarus glacialis | reverse complement strand
CCCTGTCCCAGCCGAAACCAGGACAACATCTTAATAGTCATGAGCATATCTGCTGTTTTTATATATTTGCAAAATTGTTTGGCCCCTCTACTACATTTTAGTTTAATAAAGGAAGGTTGTTAAGCTACTAAAAGTGGTAATGAAATTTACCTGATCTGGCAAGTTATCCGTGCTCTTTACTCTGAATTTTAACTGTAAGAATGAAAAGAAGAGCAAACTTCCTTACCAGTAATTTCATGTCTTAAAAATAACAGCCTCTTCTACTCCAGACAGAATTATGGTAAGTTTAAGGTTGTGACAGGAAAATTCAAAGGAAACAAAGCACATAAATCCCTGGTGAGATAAATTTATGCATATAAAATGACTTTCATTTAATGGTGTTGTAATACCAGAAAGGTTATCTGTTACTAGTTGACATCAATGCACCTTCAAGGAGCATGTTAAAATGTTGTTTTATTTGAGAGAAAATTAAAAAAAATTGTTTGCTTTCTGAACCTCTGAACTCTGTACTATAAGAATGGTCTGAGTAATTTATTTGGTGAGCTGATCTTTTAAAAGTACATTTTCAACATTTTTCTCCATGGGATTTCTTATCTGTGATAGGTGAACCTCAGAGTTAGCAAAAGGTTGTTTCCACAGGCACTGGAACATACAAAACTTTATTTAGCCTGTATGTCCCTTTAGCAAATAATGGTAAGATGGAATCCTCAGGAATTGTGGATGTTTTCTAAAGCTAAAAGTCTCTATTTTCTAACTGGTAAGGAAGGGATAATGACAGTGGCTGTCTTGGTGAAGTGCTTTTTAGGCTTTTGAATTCAAAGTGCTATATAAGAATACAGTCTTTTATAATTTAATTTCAGATCCTGGCCAGAATAAAGAATTCATGGTGGGTGAAAATTGAAAACAGTGGCTGAAAGGAATGAAGTTAGTACAGAAACTTTTAAAGTGCAAAAATGTTCAGATCTTGTTCACAATGATTTTCAGAGTAATTGCAAGTCATTTTTTATCCTATCTAAACTGATTTGCCCATCTTCAGTTACTGCTATTGCTCTTACTGCGTCTATTTTTTGTTCCTCTTGCTTTTGGTCTGTCAGTAGCACATTATACTTAATGACTCATAGCTTTTCTTTTTTTTAATTTATTCACTGCATAGGACACTTTAGTTCTATACTGGAAAAGAAGTGCCATCCAAATGAATAAATGATGGTAATTTTAAAATATAATAATTTAAAGATGCAATAGGAATGCAATTGCTAAGAACAGAAAATGTTGCATTTACTATTTTTAGTCTTGTAAACATATGCAATTTAAGCTTAACACACATGACCATTATAAAAGGGTTTGAATTTTAAATTTGTTCTCTCTTCTTTTAAGAAATTGACCAAACCCCCAGTGACATGAGTATTCAAAACTGTACTTCATATTTTTAATTGCCAACATAACTCAGAAATTTTCCATTTAGAATTCATTTTAAAAATGGACAAATTCTAATCATAAACCTCACGAGCACAATTCTTTCCTTTTTTTTTAATAGATTAGATTTATTCCACTGGTGTAACTCGAAACATGGGAGTACTAATGGTTATATCCCTTCTTAAGCTGTACTGAAGCAATATACTTGGGGAGGTCTGGAATAAAGCATAAGCAAAATAAGCAGTTGCTTAAGGCAGACTGCATATGACTAACTGCTGAGAGTAGAGATCTCAGAAGAAAGTCCTGTTTGCATAACTCAGTAAAACCAAATTATTCTGCTCTCGTATTTGAGAACAAAATTTTTTTTTTTTTTTTTTTTTTTTTTTTGTTCTTTCTTATATTGCAGAGAAGTTTTCTTCTGCATTTGGAAACACAGGTTGGTTAACATTATTCCAGAAGTTGTCTGATCTAGCCAGGTATTACAGATATTATGTTCTTCATAGACATCTTTTTTTGTTCATCACGTAGATATGTTCTTCATTTGTGTTAGTAGTCATTGACATAAGTGTGCAGGCCTCATCATCAAATCAATACATAAGGAGAATTCTGAAGTCAGATGTGTGAAACTAATCTTAAATGTTTTGCATAAATCTGAATAGTAAATAAAATCACATTCATTTCACTGTATTCAAGATAATGGCAGCCTATGGAAGTTATACTTTGCTCCCTACTCAGATTAAAGTTTATTTTAAAAATAATTACTTTTATAAAAGCAATACTTTCAAGATTTGCAGGTCTGACCTTGCCTTGAAGCTTTCTATCTGAATGCTTTTAAAAGACACAGTTTTTCATCCTGGCTTAAATCTCTAGGACAGAAAACAGCCCATTGGCTTAGACATGATTTTCACACTTTGCTCCCACACACTGACATACACACAGACATACATACACAGAAAGGTTGGATAAATTCCTTATGTTTAGAAGCATTGAGAAAGGGATACTTTCTCCTAATTTAAAGGGAACATTTTGGCTGAATGTGTGGGGCAAAAAAATCTTACTTCAATGCATCTTATAGGCAGGCAATGCCAACTGGAGCCTAACTTTTGCAGTTGCAGCTCAGAGATCCACAGAAAAAACACTGCAAGGACATGGAAAAGACATCAAACCTTGAGATTCACATTTGAATAAGAATCTTTTGTAAGGTTTGAAGGTATTTGGCTTATCGAGCTTTTGATTTGCAGTTCTCCAGTAGAACTTGGTTTTGTTTGCTTTAGAAATTCAACAGCCTTATTTGAAATAGCTGAGACTGGAAACTCCAGCTCCATTGAGCATGAATGCTCAACCCTGAGGCTTAAGCAATTTCCTCCCCAACAGAAGACCTTAGATTAAGAATGTCTTTCTCAAAATTATTTTAATGGTTAAAACTCAATTTATTTTTTTAAATTTGATTGTCAGTTTCTATTAGATAAATTCCAAAGAATAGCAGGCTTTTCTGGGAGGTGGGAGTGAATTCACAATTACTCTTTAAGCATTAAAAAAGGTCCTCCTGAAAACAATGGGCTAGATCCTGCAGCTGTGACCATGTCAAAGGAGTGCATAAGAATATGATATGACTACTTGTAGAACAAACAAGTTAACAAGTTGTAAATTAGGTGTAAAAAAATGCTAAGAAGGCATGGTGGCTTGGTTTGGTTCAGACAGTAAGACCATGAAGAAAATGTTCCAAAATTAGTCTTACACTCAGTTCTATGTGTTTATTTCTGCTCTTTAACATTTGGTTTAGGGGATATTCCATCAAAATTCAGGTTAACTCAAAAAAATAAGTGTAGGCTTGCTAACATGCCTACAGATTTACAGGAATCTTTAAATGTAGTTTGATTAAATTACTTCTTTTATATGAAGTGCAGTACCTTTTGCATAGTGTCAAGAATCTTATGAAGTCACAGGGGTTTTAAATAAAACTCAGTTGTCAAAAACACAGAGGAAATATCCTGAAGGTTACAGGCTCGCTTTGTCAGGACTTTGAGAACTGAATGGCAAAAAATAGGCTTTGGGTCTTTTAATTCATTGAGTTTGGTAAAGAGAAATTTAGAAAGGTTAAACAAAGGTTGAATGTGGTTCTGCAAGCCCTTCAGAATGGTGTTCAGCTGCTCATGTGATAAGGTTAACCAGAAAATTCTGCTGCTTTTCTCTATAACAGGCTGCTTATTTAATGTTCATTATTTAAAACTAAAGAGGCATAAAGGAAAGATATAAATTATCATTTAGATGACAAATTATAAAATAAACTTAATAGGGACTTAATAAATTCAAGTACAAATTGGAGATTAAATACATTCAACAAATGTTACTCTCTAATACACACCATACTCCATTAAAAACATAAAACGAAGAAATGAAGTCTCATGGCAGCTTTTGAAATTATTGAATGACATATGCTAATCTTTTTTAATCCTAAACTTTTCTACTGAGAAATTTGGCCATTTTAATTAATGTACAGTAAGCATTTGCTCAGAGCTGGTTAATGAACCAAAAGATGATGACAGAAAACATCCACTCCTCATCTTACTGTCTGTGTGCTCCTCCTCCCCCAAGAGAACTGGTCAGCTACAGATGTTGAAGTCTGCAAGCTATACCCTCCTAAGCTTCAGTACAATTGTGGTAACTCCCCTGGACTACAGTTAGGAGAGATTTTAAAGCAATGCAGCTTTGAGTGAACTTAATTTATATCAAAGTACTGTTGATGCACTTCTTCCCTCAAAATAGGAAATGGACTAACTTTTCTAAGTAAAATCTTTGGAAAATCTCCTTGTATCCTTTGTGTACATTTTCCACCTTCTACAAGCAATTTGGTATGGGAATGGAAAACAGTAACAGAAGTCCACAACAAAATTAAAAAATACTGAAATTTCACGTGAAAGCTTTTCCATTACCATTAGAGAAGCAGCCTGGACAAAGTTTGTGTAAATATTTGATTACTGATCTGGACAAAATATTGATCTCTTATTCCCTTAAAGCCAAGAAAAGGCATTATATAAGTTTAAAATTATGTGTTTTGTGTTCTGGATCATCCTATTACACTGATCATTCCACTTGCTACTATATATTTGCAGTGTTAACATCATCACCATCATTTCTGAGAATTATTGAATGAGAAGATACCTGCTTGCCTCACTGATGATTGGTTTTCACTTTTCTAAAAAGGCACCTTGCTAGTCTTTTTATTTTAAGGGAGTAGTTTTTCAATATTTATTTTCAATATTTATTTTCAATATTTCAGTCCCTCTTCTTAACATAAGCTGATAAAAATCCTCTGAAATACATGTAGCTGAACTGACAAACTAATTGAAAATCAGACTTTCTTAAAAATATAATAATTTTTAAATTTATAAAATATTATGTTCTCTTGGAAATCCTGAAAATATTTTTTTTACAATGTCCAGTCTAGGCATTGTCTAAGTAATCAATTATTTATGAATGCCTTCTCCTCTCTTTTCCGGTGCTGAATTTCTGTAGTGTCTAGTGTCTCTTAGTCTGTGTAGCTGACCAGTATCTTAAATATCATTAGATAATAAATCAGTAAACAGTATTCACCTCATCACACTCCAGGTCACACAATCCAACATTTCTGAGGATTCTCATTAAATCTTGTGGATTAGTAAACTGGGAATATACTTTGTCATTGAAATGAAGGAAGCAGATGCAAGGAGGAAGATCTCCTCTGCAGGTTCCAGTTCTCAGAGCAAGATAGCTTTGTCCTGAGAGAGACTAGCACCAATTCTCTTCACATGCTGATTGTATTTTACAATGTGTTTGAGTTTATTGTGTTAAACATACATTGAAACATTATTTATTGTTCTCATTCTTATCTGATGACAGAAGGAGAGAAGCAGAGGGGAATAACGTGTGTTGGGCATTTCTTGGCAGCAGCTGACAACAGTCACTGGTATTTGATCCTGAACCGTGTGAACCACTGTGACCTGTTTTGGTGATTCTGGTAGAATTTCCATTCAGTAAAGACAAGAAAAAAGAACTAGGAAAAGAAGGGAAAAAGGACCATTCTTCAACACAGAAGCAACAGTTTAGTAGAAACACATTACCTGCCTATTTCCTGTACTCGCTACTAATTCAGGCTAAATACTTCTTTGGTTCGCCCCTTTTGTGTCATGAAAAGGCATTCATTACTCTAAATGCAGTTTCAGGCTTTGTGACAGCTTCTAATAGTGCAGTTTATCACCACAGCAAGAGCGAAAAGCACAGAAAAATTAGGTTAATCAATACCACTGCAGTGTGTTTGACATTACATTCAGGAAAAGTTTAGCATGCCATTCCTAACTACAGGCCATAATCTGCCTGAGGGCTGTGTATGCTCTTGATGTGAATGCTGGTTCTTCATGCAGATTGAGAGCAGAATATAGCCGTAAGCTTTTGCTAATCATGCACCCCCTGCAGACCACTAGCACCTTGGATTGTAAAAAATGCGACACCACTGCTTCCAATATTCCTCCTCCTGAAAAAACTTATAATGTTTCTGAGTCTCTAATCGGCAGACCTAGGCAAAATCCCTAACCAAATGTTCTGTTTGAAACCTGTGCTTATAAGCAATAGGGGTTTTTTAACATTTAAAATTATTCATTCAGTGTTTGGGGGGCAGAGATTTGTTGTTGGGGGCTGGTGTTTGGGTTTTTATGAGCATTTTGGATCCATTTACACTGGAACAATGTGGGAAATGACAAACTGACACTGGAAAAAGTATTTTTGAGGCACTTAATTAGCAAGGGATGGGATGTAGCACAATATGCTTAAAACTATAGGGAACTTAGGAGAAAAAAACCACCCTCTTTTTGTACTGTGAAACCACAGGACTTCCAAAAATGTGTAGATTCACATCTATGATAAAAATTTATATGAATCACCTTATTTATGGAAACATCATACTCTTTTATAATGAATGGGAACTTGAGCAAATGCTGGTGATGGCTGTGATTGTTGGGATGAGGTACCTTATGTAGATATGTTTTTTGCTTTAAGAAATGATCATGAAACTCGGAAAAAATGTAAACTTTTGGATTCAGATTCTAATGTAATGATGATGATGATGGAAAATAAGGAACCAAAAGCACATTGTTGTTCTGCTTGTAGCATAGGAAAGCGATGTTTAAAACTAGGGGAGGAAGAGGAAGATCCACAAATGTTGGTACCACCAAGTAAGAATGAAACCTTTGAAACAGAAGCAAGAGGAAGCGATACTTTCAGTCCGATAGCTGGCAGGACTACAGCCCAACAAGGATCTGTAACGCTGGCACCCCTTCGTCAGGCTGTGGGCCCAAGTGGGGAGCCAGTATTTGTAAAAGTACCTTTTACAACTTCTGATTTAATGAACTGGAAAGAATTGGCAGGGTCATATAGAGAGAATCCCGAAAAGGTGTATAGGTCCTTTCGGACGATTATTGAAAATCATAATCCAGATTGGCAAGACATCCAAATTCTTTTGAATAACTTGTTTACTCCTGAAGAAAAAAGGGTGGTATTAGAAAAAGCTAATATGGAAAATGAAAGAATAAATGCGAGAGAAGGTCCTGTCCATTTTATGCCAACTCAGAATCCAAATTGGGATCCTAATGGTAATGATGGGAAATTGATGATAAAACAGTATCAGCAATTGATTTTATATGGGGTGAAAAATGGAATATCTCGTCCAAAGAATTTGGCAAAATTGACTCAAATAATTCAAGGAAAAACAGAGGATCCATCTACTTTTTACGAACGTTTATGTGAGGCAGCTAGAAAGTGGACAGATTTGGATCCTGAAAATGAAGAGAATAGAGCAATATTTACCACTCTGTTTGTAGGTCAAGCTGCTCCAGGCATTAGAAAGAAATTACAAAAGGTGGATGGAATTACAGGGATGACTATATCACAGTTAATAGAAATTGCCTATAAAGTGTATAATAACAGGGAAGAGGAAGAAAAGAAAAATCATGAAAAAGAAAAGGTGAAGGATAGAAAACAAAAGGCTGCTATTTTAGCAGCTGCTTTTGTAAAGCGCAAGGAGCTACCGGAGGTAGAGGAAGAAGAAATTTAAGGGGTAGGGGTAGAGGTTATTTAGGAGGAAGAGGTAGAGGGAATAGAGAAATGTTCAGTCAAAGTGCCCCCTTAGGAATTAATCAATGCGCTATATGTAGGAAGCGAGGACATTGGAAAAATGAATGTCCGGAGAACAAAGAAGTTGCTGTGACTCAGCCACAGCAGTTACCACCAGAAGCTGATTTACTCATGATGGGAGAAGATTCCGAATGAAGGGG
>NW_009211384.1:611-895 GCF_000690835.1 Fulmarus glacialis | reverse complement strand
ATCAGGATGTTGGGATCCCCCAGCTCCACTCGGCGTTTGGGGAACACTGTCACCTCGGGTGGCACTAGGGACAACGGGCAGGAGGGAGGAGTTAGTGCTGCCCTAGAGCCTGGGCTCAGCCGGACCCCACGGCACCCAGGGCTGGTTAGAAAAGGCCCTGTTGTGCCTCACTGCCCACCCAGGGAGACCCCCGCGCCCCAGCTTGGGGCTGTGCCTGGTCCCCACGTGCTCCAGGGCAGCAGGGCGCTGTGCACCCCGCTGTCGGCTGGGGCGCCGGGGGGGGG
>NW_009211384.1:0-541 GCF_000690835.1 Fulmarus glacialis | reverse complement strand
TTGCCTGCGAGCGGTTGGACCTTTTCATCAAGATCTCCAAGTTATGTTTGTTTGCAGCCATGTTCTGCAGCGCTCCCTGCGCCTCGAAGCTGGCGAACCTCCCGAACTCAGGCAGGCGCCAGATGGTCTCTGTCTTCTGCAGATCCACATGGAAGATCTCGTCAACGTTGAATGTCATCATGAACTCCCCGTCCTCCTGCTGCAATGGCTCAACCCGCTGCTGGAACTCAGAGTGGTGGATCGTGTTCCCCACTGCCAGGAAACAGGCATTAGGGGCAGCAACGCCCACCGCTGTGGGGCTGCCCCAGCATGTTCTCAACACCCTCCAGGGCTCCCACCAGGGATACCGCAAGGAGTCAGGGGGGCACCAATGGGGACAAGAGCCCACCTTGATCCTCTCCCCACCACCGCAGGCTCATGGGGCTGGGAGACATGGAGCACCTGCAGAAGGGAGCCCCGGGCCCCCCATCTTTGCCCCATCTCCAGCAGTGTCCTCTCCAGGGCAGTTTGTCATCCTGAGGCTGGGGCCAGTGACGGTCTA
>NW_009211383.1:3520-3796 GCF_000690835.1 Fulmarus glacialis | reverse complement strand
TTTTGCTCTGAAATTTGGGATGTGTTCTGCTTCACAGAAGCTCCCGGGTGCTCCCGTGCCCTTTGCAAATGGAAATGAGAGGAAGGAGCAGGGAGAGACGGTGCTGGGCTCTGCGGGCAGGTCTGGCGGGGGCAAAGGGTCCTCCCAACACCCTGTCCCGGAGGGAACATCCCCCCACACACCGAAATCGGATAGAGACGACTCCCCCGACTCCTCGGAGGTGCCGGCGAAGGCTGACGGGTGATTTCCCCCATTTATTGGGGTTCCAGAAAGTGC
>NW_009211383.1:1244-2331 GCF_000690835.1 Fulmarus glacialis | reverse complement strand
GTCCCCGCGGTCATGTCCCCTCCCACGACACCAGGATCCAGCGGAAAGTATCCACGCGGACGTGGTGTTTCCTCCCGTTTTCCACGCACAGGGCAAACCAGTATGGTTTTCTCCCAGTGGAAAACAAAATGTAAGCTGGGGAGGTGGGAGCACCCGGCCGGAGGGTGCGGGCGGGTGGTGGGACCCCGGGCAGCGGCCGAGGTTTGGGCCATCGCGTTTGGGGTTCCTGCCCCAGCATCGGAGCCGGCTCCAAAACTGTCACTAACACCAATTTCCATCAGAAACTGTCATTTTTAGGAAACAATTTCTCTTAAATTATATCCACTTGAAGAGTGCTGAGAAGAGTGCTGAGAAAGCCTCAGAGATCGCTCTGGAAACACCCAGCCCTCTCGTGACATTTAGAAGTGAAATTTTCAATCACAAATTCTGAAATTGTTTTTTACCATGCAGGCATTTTCGATTGAAAATGCTTAACGACAAAACCTCAATTAATTATTTCACATTTACTTATATTAGCCATTTTGCCTAGTGCCAGCTGAGCTTGGGGAACTGTAGAGGTACCCAGACATTTTGGGTTATCTCCAAATTCATCACAGCAGCAGCTGTCCTGCAGAAGAGCCCTATTTCCAGAGGGTCCCCTTGTTCCCCCCTGAGGAGAGCTGCTCCTTTCCTCTCTTCAGAAACATTGTCCGATCCCCCACCCAGAAGCCGGTGCTCATCGCCCGAACCCACTTCCCCGGCTCCCTGACGTGCTTTGGGAAACGAAATGCCAAAAAGGTGAATTTTGGGGGAACCCGAGGGGCCGGCGGGGCTGGGGCCGGGCAGGCGGAGGCAGAGCGGCCGGGCTGTGCCAGCCTGGTCCTGCCGCTGCGTGGTACCTGGTTATAACACAGATTTATTGCCACCAGCCCGCCGGCCGCAGGGTAAACCCCACCACGTGCCCCCGCCGCAGGGAGGGGACGGGATTAGCTCGTCCACGTGAGCAGGTTTACTCCACAAGCGTGCTCTGACACGGGCTGGCATGTGGGAAGGGGACCCAGAAGCTACTGGAGATGCCCAGCTTCTTCCAGGGTGACCCTGGGCATCT
>NW_009211383.1:0-1104 GCF_000690835.1 Fulmarus glacialis | reverse complement strand
TGACATCCCCCACGACCACCCACTCGCTTCAGAAGAGACTCGGTACCCAAGGTTTCAGCAGCAGAAGCTGGCTGCAGGCTACTGCGGTTGGACATGATGCTTTCCCCCAGCTAGCTGCCTCCCCACCCCGCTGTCCCCACGTCCCCCGAGCCAGCCCCGGAGCGTTCCAGGTCCCTCAAGAAGGTGGCAGAGAACTGCTCCAGCAGCACAGGGCACCCTTCTGCTGGGTTGGTTAGTTCAGCCTCTCCAGGGAAAGCTCCACCGACCAGAAGAAGTGGCCCAGGGGGATGGACAGGAGCACCCAGCTGGGAGCAGCACCCCTCAAACCGGGCTGTGTTAGGATGGGGCACCCCGACCCTGAGCACAGTGCATGCAGGGCTGCAGCTTCCCCAAGCAGAGGGGAGAAAACATTCCCCACTGGGCAATTACCCACGGGAGAACGGTCAGAGTACCCACGGCACAGACCAGCGATGCTACAAAAGCAGCTGGGTGGAGGCAACACGAGCCACAGAAGATGTTAGTGACTACGTTCCCAGGCACAGCAGAGCGTGATGGATGGATGGGTGGGTGGGTGGACGGACGGAGGCCTCCTCAGAAAAGAACATACTTGGCTACGACACCTATATTTTCTGCACGGTCTAGAAAAGGGATTTCCAACAAAGCTTTGGAAATTCAGCTTCCCCGTACCCTGAGGACTGCAGAGACTCCGAGGAGGAGGACTGTGCTGCTCTGCAGCAAGCAGACCAGCGTTACGGTCCTACCTGCCCCTTGTGCCTTGGGGAAGCCCCAACCCGCAGCTCCCATCGCCAAGCTCTGGGTGACTCTCACCCCCTCCAGACCGCAGCTTTCCTGCGGTTCTCCCCGCGAGAGGACAACTTGTGCTGGCACCAACCCTTGTTTCATTGTTCTCTTGCTGCAGGGCCCAATAGTTGTTAATGACTTGAGGTGCGATTAATTTTTAACGGCATTATCTTAATTGCCAGGCTATAAATAGACCTTCCCGCCCCTTCCCTGGCTCAGCTGCTTTCTCACATATGTTTTGCTCCACGACGGGGTCCTGAAAGCCCTGTGCGGCGAGTACCCTCCCCACCCTGCGGAGGATGC
>NW_009211382.1:0-474 GCF_000690835.1 Fulmarus glacialis | reverse complement strand
TGTACACTCACCCTTCCCCTGGGACAACTCAGCAGTCGTTACTGGAGCAGCAGATACAGAGACTGAAAATACAGCGAAGGGGAGCAGGACAGAGGAACAGAAAGAGAAAACGAAGATGAGGGAGACGGACTGAGGAGCAGAGAAAGAAAGGTACAGGGAAAAGGACGGTGACATGGAGAAAACAAGAGAAATAGGGACGAGGAGCCCTGCAGAGAGATGGAGCAACAAAAAAAGTAGGGTCGAGGAGCAGGACACAGAGACAGGGGGTGGGGAAGGAGAGGAAGAAGGAAGGGAGGGATAGAGAAAGGCAGGGACAGGGAGCGGGACGTACAGATGGAGAGAGTCCTCTCCCCAGCCACTAAGTGCTTTGCCTGTCCCTTTTTGCCCCCACGCCGCGAGGAGAGCGAGGCCGGGCAGAGACAACCCACGCAAGCCTGAAGCGGGGGCAGTCAACGGCATCCCCAGGGGAGGAAC
>NW_009211381.1:19192-23111 GCF_000690835.1 Fulmarus glacialis | reverse complement strand
GGGGGAGAATAATATTATTATTATTCTGGTATAATAAAATTATTCTTCGGGATCTTCTGGTCTATTAGGCCCAAGATAAGAGGAAGGGGAGGAGGAGGACAAAACAAACTTTGACAAGAAATCAGAGATGGAACAGAAAAGAAATTGAAAGGTTGGCCTGTGAAAAAACAACTGAAGGACACTGCATTACTGAAGGAAAAAAGAGTAAGAGTCAGATTATCCAGGGTAATGAGTTTGGGATTAGCTGGAGCAGAAGGGAGGGAAGGACTGTGCGGAGACAGGACAGCAAGCCTTCAGGAGGACAGGTCGGGACTGAACAACAGAGAGAGCAGACAGGGCACAAAAAGCCTGCAAAGGCAAGGCCGGCTGGCTGGGTGAGCAAAAACAAGGCACTGGTGGGGGACAAGCAAGACTGGAACGAGATGAAGAAGCAGAAGAGAGAGAATATACTTACAGGCCTGTATTGGCAACAAACACACAAACAAAAAAAAAAATCTGTGACCCAGATGGGAAAACCCATATAGATGCTGCACTAGAAACCAACATTTGGGCCTTTCAATATATAAAGGAGGCTTATAATAAAGACAGAGAGGGACTTTTTACCAAGGCCTGTAGTGACAGGGCAAGGGGCAATGGTTTTAAACTGAAAGATTTAGACTGGACATAAAGAAGAAATTTTTTTATGATGAGGGTGGTGAAACACTGGAACAGGTTGCTCAGAGAAGTTGTGGATGGCCCATCATTGGGAGTGTTCAAGGTCAGGCTGGATGGGGCTTTGAGCAACCTGATCTAGTGAAAGACGTCCCTGCCCACGGCAGTGAGGTTGGACTAGATGATCTTTAAAGGTCCCTTCCAACCCTATCAGTCTGACTCTATGATGATTTCCAACCCCCACCCTGTCTCCCCTTAGCAAACAGCCCTGAAATTCACTGGCCATGTTCCGGTCTATCCCAAAGCTGGTTCACAGAGCAGTACATCAGTTCCCTACAGTATCCTCCAATAACTCATGTAAGGGTGGTCTGCACTGTAGATCTAATCATTGATAATGACCCATATCACACACTTTTCACACAAACACACGATGCCTTTCTTGTAATGCATACAGCAGGCCTGCTGGATTGAAAAAAGGCTCACGTAAAGGTGGGATTTATACACTTTTTTTGCAGAGAGACATAGAGAAGTGAGGAAAAAGAACAGAGTTTCACAAGTACAAGAGTAACCTGTAATATTGGAAGACTGGCCTCTTGTAAACTTCTCCTTTGATCCTAAGTCTTGCAGTAAGCCTAAATATATTATTTAGTTCAATCACATGACTAGAAAACATCAGGGTTTCAAAACCAAGATAAGACAAGGCTGTCAATAGGCAAACAGAGTCAGAAAAAACATATTGAAAACAATGTAGTCAAGAAGGCTTTGTGGCTTTTTTTAACCTTATCTACATTAACATGATTTTTAAAAAAAAAAAAAAAAAAAAATCAGTCAAGACAACAAAAAAATTACCTGGCACCAAGAAAACATTCCTCTGGCACAGAATACGTATTCATGTTCATTCTGCAGATACTCCAAAACCCTCCTCAAAACATTCTCTAAAGTTATGTCTGATTTTCCATCCTGATAAGTTAGCTTCCTGTCAGTGTTCTTTAAAACAATCCTTAATTACCTACTCCTTCTTTTCACATTTTCCTTTATTTTCATTTAGTAGCCACATAATCATTCTGTCATACCTGTATCGTCCTTTACTCTTTGCAGTGCTTAAAATTTTGTATAAAATACCAGTAATAATAATAAAATAATAAATAGTATGATCTAAGGAAATCTGTAAATTTTGAAGCTTCTTGTACAGCTTAGAGAGGAGACTAGAGGCTGCACAAATGTAAGCTACGTGTCTTGAACAGAAATTCAGATTGATTTTTGATCAAAATCTTGACACTGACCGAGTACTTTGGAAAGTAAATACAAATTTGAAATGCCATAGACAGATTGAGCAAATCCAGGTCTGCGACAGCGAGGCGCGTTCCAATCCAGCATCAAACCTGGCAAACTGTATGCCCGAGGTATGTGTGAGGCCAAGCCCTCGGCAGACAGACGGGAAGGAGCATCCCTCCTATAACTGCCAATTTCTGATGTACTCTTCCAAATCAGACTGGGGCGCTGGCCCTGCAATTATTAAAAGCAGTAGATGAAGAATGGCAACAGCGCCCTGTGTCAATCGTACATTAAAATATCAGGTGAAGAATACTGGGCGATGAGGTCCTCTGAATTGGAGAAGAGGACGTATTTCCACCTTCCATGTGGCAGGAAAAATGCACTCCCCCATTTCTTCCTCTCTCTCCCACCTATAAAATGTGTTCCATAATCTCCAATAAGGGAGGCATGAAGTTCTACAGGTCTGCAACAGATGGCAACACTCATTGTAGTTAAGCCACAAAAAAAAAAAAAAAAAAAATCAAATTCTGAAAGATTAGATTAACAACTCTGTTTCACCCACAAGAATTTTCAAAGAAGTTTGAATCCAAAAAGGTAAAAATTCAGTTATAAAGCAACAAAGTCAGGATCACCGAAAAGTTGGTCTTGGTACTGCTACATACACCCAGGTTTGAAAAAATTAGTCACAAAGATGAATGAGAGGAGAACAATAGTGCAGGAAAAGATAATCTTCTATTTCCTTGCCCTCTCATCCAGTCCCAATTAAAGCTGAAGAATCAAAATCCATAGCTCACCTTCTTCCTCAATGTGAAGAGCAGGAGGAAGTTTTACATATAATTATCATGGTCAACATCAGACCTTCCAACCAAGCAGAACAAACTGCTAAATCTGAAACTCCCCCAGGTTCTTACGCACACAGTTATTAACCAAAGATAAACAAGAGGCTGATCCTGCATACATATCAGCTCTATCCCTCCTCCCACAATAGCAACAAAAGAGAAATTAAAAAGTTAAAATTAATATGAAAATCTAAAAAAAAAAAAAAAAAAAAAAGGAAGCTCAAGTAATTGAACTGTTAAATTTAGGTAACCAATTAAAAGAATGACTAGATACCAACCTCTCATCTCAGGTAAGGCTTTCTTTAAAATAAATAATAACAACAGTAACAACAATAATAGTAATAATAATACGCCTTTCAAAATCCAAGGTTAAAGCTGCTAAGGTTGTAGCCACCCACCCAAAAAAAAAAGATTTTTAGATAATGAAACCTATGGTCAACATCACCTTTGACAGACAAGAGACTTGTGGAATCAGAAGACGCAGTCCAGGCACTGTGATCACACCTGCCAACCCACCCACGGGCTGGAGCAGTCGTAGGTCCTGACAGTGCCACCAGGGCAGGAGAGCAGGGGCTGTAAATCTCAGCCTTGCACATTTAGAAAAAGAAACTGTTACCAGGTTTTGGAACAAGTGTTAAAAAACTGCATTTTAATGGCTGACCAGGTCGAGCCCTTCAACCAAATTTCTACAAATATTGAAACAAAGGTCTGGTGCTAAAAAGGAGCAGGTCACCCTTCAATCTTGCAACTGGGATCAGAATTCCTTGCTACAGAGAACATTGCCCATTAATCTGTGGTTTTCAGCCCCAGCTAACAGACATGTAGAAATTACCAGAGCTATCTAGAGGCATCTTTAGAAAAAAACAAACACACCTTCTCTCCTCTATAGCTGTAAATGCATGCTAGCTTTTCTAAATGACAAAGCAGCAGCCAAGGTTTCCGATTATCCAGGGAACACAGAAACTGCTTGACAGCAAACAGGTCTGATTAATGCCTGCACCCTCGTGACTTCATCACCCCTTCTTTCAAAAGGGGCAACCTTTAATTTCTGATGAAGATCACTTCCAAGTTTCTAAAACCAGCAGAGAGATAGTGTTGCTGATAAAATCAAATTCTGTTTGTATTCTCAAGAATATCAGGACTCCCTTGGGGGG
>NW_009211381.1:0-19161 GCF_000690835.1 Fulmarus glacialis | reverse complement strand
GGGGGGGGGGAAGGGTAAAAAAAAAAAAAAAGTCACTTTAGCTCTTTAGCTTCTATTGCTATGCCATTTGAAGGGTCAAAGGAATTTGGTGGCCTGCCACCAATTAAGTTCCTGCAACAAGTGGTCCTTTGCAATAAACATGGAAACAGTGCAGCCAACCAACATACTCAGAATTTTCTTGCAGGGCAGGAAAACATGTTTGAACGGTGACCCTTGCAGAGCTCAAGCTGACCACAAGTACTTCAGATTCCTGCTTCCACTCCTTGTTACTCAGCCACTACTGGTCTGTCACCTGATGCTTGGACTCGGTTGCGTTACTTGCTCAGGCTCATCAGCCAATGCTGGAAGCTGCTTCAGCTTCACTCACCAGCCCGTTGCTGCAGCTCTCCCCTTTTCCAACACCTCCCGTGTTCAGCCCTGCTTCTGCTCCACACTTCTCTACAGCTGGACAGGCTGGGGGAGGGAGAGGTTATCTACAGGTAGGTTCTCACTTTGGTAACGCTGAGGGTTGTAGAGGAGAGAACGATGGAGCTGAGGTTTCCAGCCACAGCTTGGGGGCAGCACTAACCCTTCACTCAGCTATGATTAACAAGTCACTTAACGCTAACTTCCCACAGACGCCTCCTTTGTTTTCTGGGTGCCTAGCTTGCAAATGGGATGTGAATTAAACTATCATGATGCAGATATAAAACCTCTGAGTTACATTTTCCAGTTTTAAAGTTAGCTACAAATTTTCTAACTTGCAAATTCTTGACTTTGGTTTTCTATACCATTCCATACCTCATTTTTGAAGTGCTGCAGTAACAAAAACAGCAATTGAACACAATGTTCTTAAAAGTTCCAAAGAGCAAATGCGTTTGGGCACGTAGGTAGAAGAGAAAAACTGAACAGCCTTTAAGTTTCTAACCAAGAATCTCAATTCATTGCTTGCCAAAGAAACAAAAGACATGTGTGACAAAGAGCATAGTTACATCATCTTTTGCAGAATGGCTACACCTCGTATCTCCAAGCACGGGAAAAAATAAGACTTGTAGACACTGCGGAGTTGTGTTAACTTAAGTCTGGCACCATACTGAACTGAAAAGTTGCATTGCTTTCAGATGGGAGCTGGCTCCCAGCCAGCCAGCTTGAACCACAAACAGAACAAGCTTACTTCTGCCTGTAAGTGTTGTGTGGGCACATTCAGAACATGATAACGAGATGCACGACAGGACAGCAAGGAAGGAGTAGTACCTCTGTGCTTCTCATCACACAAAGTTGTTTTTTGTTTAGTTGGTTTTTTTAAATACCAGAACGCATTCAATGCAGCTGGACCAAACAACATGGAAGCAGTGTAGTTCCAGGAGCGCCCTTAAATTGCCGTCATCTTCAGCGTTACAGTAGTGTGAGTGAACAATTCAGAGTCACCTTTCTCTACTTTTCTGATCAGTTCAGATGAATTTGTAAGAGGGCTGAATTATGCTAATACAATTAGCTCCAACTGACTTTATAGTCAAGTCAGAATAGAACAGAGATGATGGCCACTCTCGCTCCATATTCAGCATCACTTCTTTCCTGGTCAGAGGAAGCCATTGGTGGATAATCCATGAGACATCCTCTTGTTCAAAGAGCTAAATACACTCTCTCTCAGATAAGTCCAGCGAACAAAGGACTCTGCAAAATAAACCAATTCATCCAGAAGTTACTTGCATAAAGATTGCGAAGTATGAGCCCACAGTAATTATTCAAGGAGAGGTAACTCCCAGAAAGACAGTGCAGGAGACATTGCAAATGTCTTCTGCGTTTGAATGAGTTGCACTATCTCAGGTAAGTTGTGTTGTATTTAAATAACAAATAAATAAATCAACACACATGGCAGTGCTGGGTTTAAAATATTCTAAGCTTACGTCTACACAGTATCAAAACAACCTGAAACATATTTCATGGCTGAGGGATCAGTAATTTAGAGGTAAGCAAAAGAACCCCAAATTTTAGAACTAACAGCATGGAACAAGAGATCAATGCCAACTAATAAATAAACTATTAACATATGTGGTACAGCTCTAGCCATGTAGCGCTAACTGCTACAACTACCGTATTATAATAAAGAATGCAGATGGTATTTGATATCAAAATAAATAAATGCATCATACATGCCTTGTTGCAAAAAAAAAAAACAAACGCCTCCATTAACTTATAATTTGTTTCGCAACAAATTATGTTCTGTACTTTGCAAACAAAGAACTTATAATCAAAATATAAGTTAGTAAGTGGACAAATCAATACTAAGACTACTTTTGTTAAAAAGCAGCCTTCATCTCACAGATTTCACATCTGTTCCCTGAAGCTGGGGAATACTTCCATAGATGCTGAAAGAGATGGCAGCCGAGGCTTGAAGCTGAGCAATGCTCTTTTTCTAGCCCACTCAGAAATAACGAACAGCACCCTTCAGAGCTTTTGAGAAAAAGAAAGGCTTCTCTCAACATCTTCCTTTGTATAGAGCTGAATATGAAAAGCAGACAACAACCCATTGGTCAGGGCAGGAGAGGGAGAGTTTTTCAACTCGCTGTTTTATCTGATTTATTCCAAAGTCTTGAAACTAAGAAATAATTATTGTACATTCTTAGAAAAACTGAAAAAATGCTTGAGCATGTTGGTTTTATTCTGGAAGCCTATCTTCTACAATCCCAAGTATCCCAAGGCTGAAAATCTGTTTTCTATAAGGATACTATTCAAGCTGTAATTATGCTTGCAAGCATGAAAAAGGTCAGCGGACTTTTCATCTCTACCTTAAAATATGGGAAAGTAGTTAGCTTTGATGCTAGTTTCTTCTATTCACTTCTTTGGCCAGTATCATTCACAGTTTCTAATGCAAACCAGATGATAACAGCACAATTCTGAATAGCACAAAACAGCTAGGTGTGTCATTCCCACCACCCTTCTTTACCAAAGCAGAAAATACTAATCTCACTCTAATTTTTTCATTTTTACACCGCAGCTGATCTTGTTCTGCAGCTCACACACAATTTACATGACTGAAAACAAAAAAATGCTTAAAGCGTTGCCAGAAAGAGTCACTTCTTTTGTGCCAGGAAACCCACATTGACATCTCCATGCATAAGCCCGAAAGCCAGGACTCAAGCTCCCGATGGAAAAGGGCTCCTATCACCAGCCCCTTCCTTACGCAACAGCTGACCGATGAGGGTTGCAACACCGAGCTGATCTGCACAAGACCTTGCATCCAAGTGCAGATCGCTCTGCACCGCTGTCTCATGCTGCAGGCGAGCCAGACTATCCCAGACACCCGTGCGCACTGTGGGAAGGACCTCCCCACGCTTAACACGACACTGAAAGTTAAGTGTTACCTTTAATATACCAGAATATTTAAGTTCCAGAACAATTTTACTGTTCCCTGTTGAATGTTCTTTGTGATTTTTGTGCCAACTGTACCACCAAAAAAAAAAGAAACTGGATACCGTTATTATTGAATAGTTTCCAGCCAAGACTGTCGCGTCAGTAGGGGTGAAGTGAACATTGGAGACATCCCTAGTGCTATTTTATACTAATACCTAGGAAAGTTGTACTTCTATATGTGACGTAGCTTCACAAATAATTGACCTATAGCAAAATAAGTCTGCCCAATTTATTAAATAATTCATCCCATTGTAGTTTTGGTTAGAAGTTACTCTCTTTCCTTTAGTAGACAGAAATATCCTTTTTTTTCATATGAAGATAAACATGTTATCTTTGTAAGACATGTGAACTCAGACCATCCAAAACTCCTTCCATAATTCCTTAATATATTGACCAGCCATATACTTTGCTTTAAGTACGAATATTGGTATTTAATACTCAGCACTAAAGTGTCACATCTGAAGATGAAAAGCATAAAATAGTTGTGTAATAACTTAGGAACACCTACATTCTTCAGAGCTATATTGTAAATGTAATGCACACAATAACCCCCATGGAGTCTGTGAAAATAATTGCATATGTAAGTATTTCAGAATAAGACCAAAAGTACTCAAAACAAATATAATACTAATGGATAAGTATACAAAAAGAAAATTTTTTTGTCATTTCCAAATAGATGCAAAATTGACCTTACTGTCTTTATCTCACACAGTGGATCGTGTTTTATTACAAGGCAACTCTTACTAACTCATTATTCTTAAAAATCACTAACTAGTGATTAATCCTCAATTTGTCCTTCAAGGGAACTATTTCCAGAACAAAATGTTCCTCCCAGCACTTTGCTTTATCAGAAGCTCGTGTACCAACACAAAGCTACTGTTTTAAAAATATCACTATAATGTAGAATTCTGCAGAGGTATGTAAAAGCTGTTGAAGTCAGGCCACTTCCATGCCATGGGCCATGGTGCAAGACTGCAAACAGCTTTTGCTGCCACACTTAAGCCAGAAAAGAAGCAAAGACAAAGGGTTGGGAACACTGTTGCCACAAAATATAGCATCTCAATCTATAGGTAGTTAGCATTGTGTTAGCAATTAGTTAAGGTATGAATTTGGGGGGATTTTTTTTTAAATATCCAGACTTGGTTTTGCTCGCACGTGCTGTTTTTCCCCAGGCTCTCTCGGAGTCCAGTTTTCAGCTAGAAAATTCTCTACAAAAACAGAGGAATAACATTTTGTTATTAACACTTGGTGTCAACAAAGGTAGATGTAGAAGCAGCTTAGGTAAGAGCACAACATGTGATCATGCTTTTTGATTACCAACTTAGAAGAGGGGGAAAAAAAAAAACAAATCAACTTTGCTGCAAGCATAAGAGAGGGTGGGACTCCATGATTCAGGAAAGGAGCCAAGTATAAACAAAGGAGGCTGACACTTCAGAGGATTAGATTACAGCCTCAGTTCAAAACCATTAGAGTAATGCAGATACCTAGGAAGAGAAATGTACACGCTTGTTTATTTTTATTACCTCTTGTAAAGGCTGCTTGGCTTCGCTTAGCTTCAGTTATCATGGTCTCTAAAGACACAAGCTCCAATACAGAGCACCTACAAGACCGAATCTGTAGATCCGAGCAGAGCACGTTTCACTTACTGCAGTCTCCCATTTCTGCGACGATCCCGATGGTTTCCCACAGCTGAGCCACAAGGTCTCGCTCCCACGGAGATGCTGCAGGAGGCACAGCCGGAGCACGCCGTGCAGCACGCCGGACGCGGCTGGGGCTGGCGCAGGGAGACCTACCCACCCCCGGCGAGCGCGGCTTGCTCAAAAGCTGCGATGAAAAATTTCACTGCAAAAGCTCAGAGCTGACTTAAAACAGCAACTGTATGTGCGCAAGTGAAGAGTGAATACAGTATCCAAAGCCGCCTGTCCACCAGCGTCTGCGCGGATCTAGCCTCGGTGAGTTATGATTAGTAGGTATCACCATTTGCCGATTGCCTACAGAAAACACTGGCGGTTGGAGCCCAGCTTTGTATCACTAAATCCACCAGTAGAACTGGGCACCAGCATTGACAGTTACAGCAGAGAAGAGAAAGAACAGGTAAGTAATCAAGTTTCAGTCCCTAATAATGAAAAAAAAAAGAAATGAAACTATGAATCTTAGAGATAATTTCACAACAAATTATTTGCGTCTGAATAATCCGACACTACCTACAAGCACTAGAGGAGGGGGGGGAAAAAAAGAAAAAAAGTCACATAGGACAAGTAAGATTCCTTAATTTCCCTTGTTTTATAAGGAAAAGCGTTCTAAAACTTAAATAAAATTTATGCTCTGTCCTCATGAAGTTCTACTGGATGCTTATGCTAAAGAGAGGTTTAATCTACAGCCACATTCTTTTAATAGCATCTGTAGTTTATGTTCCAGGACAAGTGCCAGTAACTAATGATCCTCCTGCTATCAATTCTCCCTAGATGGGATGAAAACTCATTTTCCTGGTCTTGACACACAAAGACTCTGTCTTGCTTAGTACAAATATGTATGTATACAATAGCTGGGGTAGTGGAAGGCATTTAACAGGATCAGGACCATCAGTGTGGCCAAACATGAAATCCACTTTCGGCATAGGGATTTTGCAAGCAACCCTTGCCACCTTACTACTACTGTGGCTGTTCAAGATCCTCCGGCTACAGGAATTCTGCAGGGAAGGATCTGTACATGGGACACCTCTGTCTTAGTGTGGATTTGCTTTTAATCACAAAGTAATTTTCTGTATCTAAAGAAAAGGAAACAGGTAATACAACACATGTAAAGATGAAACATGTAAGGTTAGTGGGCAAAAAAACCGATCCCTCTGCCAGCCACGCTTTTTCCCACCATTTTCTTACCAACAATAGGAATGACCAGTTCAGATGACAAGCCAGAACACATTAGAGGAGTTCAAAACTCGTGTATTCTGCTCAGAATTGGGCATCATCCCCTGGGCGCTCAGTCCAAGACACCAGGGACGGGCACATTTCCTTACATTTAAACCACAGGCCACGCAAGTTAAACAGATTAGAAGCTCACAAAGAACTGACTAGGGGGGTTTTCAGGGACACAAGACCTCTTAGGTGGCAAATTAAAGACAAAGGGTGTCTCATCTAAGTAGCTGGACAAGTTATTTGAGACAGCATGAAAAATCCCTCTCCCCACTTGATAGTCAAGTGGGAACTCTTCCCACGTAACATTTCCCACCCCCAGGAAGATGCTGAAATAAGAAAAGAAGCCCAGTCTTTTAAGATCAGTTAGCTTCATCAAAGAGGTATTTAACAGAAACTTTAGACATCCTATTCTCCCACTAGACACCAACTTTTTTTTAACATATTCTGGAGGAAGAGATACTTACCTACGAGTCCCATTCTGCACAGCTGTTAGAGAACACACACAATTCATCTCACTCTTCTTTTCATTACTAATGGTTAGACTTCTAACTCAAGGATATCTTTATCTTACGCCAGTACCAATCTGATTAACGGATGCAAACCTTTCACCTTTCAATTACACAGTAAATTTCGATTGCTTCATGAAACTGATTAAGCCTGTCATATCCTTGCCCATAGATAACATAAAATGTGTGTTCAGTACAGAACCAATTATCTCTGACCGATGAAGGAGGCAGTCTTCCTTCCTTTGGCTTTTGTTTCGGGTTTTTTTTTCCCCCATTCTTTTTTTATACCTACCAAGTCCTCTTAGCTGAGGTCTTTTCACTGCAGGAACAGTAAAAAGTAAATTGTGAAACAGCACCATCAACCTCGCGCTTTCAAGATGTTAGTCTTGGATTAATTCTCTACAGGATATGTAGGACAAGTACTGAGAGTCCTCAAGAATAAAAGTTTCTAAAGTTAAGATACTCCATAAAATGTGCTAGAAGAGGCTAAATGAAAACAAACATGGTTTGAACGTGGGTGGTTGACCATACGACCTCACCAGTCCCAACCAACCTACACTCAGTGATTCTGTGACGGTGACAACAAATGCGCAGCACCCAGCCGGGGCACGGTGAGCAACCAAAGCGGCACTGGGAAATACTGACAACACAGAGGGGAAGCTTTTCCCTGTGTATTTAAATGCTTGTCTAAAAGACCAATTTAGAAGTAGTAGGATTGCCTGGAGAAACAATTTTTGTTCTCCATTCTGTTAAGCTGGTTTCCAAAAGAGCTGGAACCGTCAGCTTTGACTAAGTAATGCACACTCTGCAGTGTCTCTGGGCAAGTGGCTACATTTTCTTTAAACGCACTGTTAAAACATAAACTTCCATGAGTTATTTGGCAAGCAGAATACATTTTCTTTCACTACTGATATCAAATGTCAAAAAGATCCCATGGAGCCAGAACAACGAAAATAAACTTAAAAAACAAAAAAATCTTCTAATGCGATCAAGAGCATAAAGATCTAAAGATAAACTCAGATGATATTATCGCATACAAGAGTTAAAGCAGAAACATGTCCAGTTAGTCCTTTTTCCAAAAAGCTACTCATGCAAAAACAAATTCTACTTTTTATTTCTTTTCTTTTTTTTCTTTGCGAAATATGTCTCTCGTTGGGGAAGTGGAAGTTTTCAAACGCACAGATGTTTGTGATTGCACACTACCAGCCTGCTGGGAACCATTAATGGCAGAGAGAGTAAAGTTATTCAATCATCTATAAGTCACTTTCCAAAACTGTTGCCCTCAGTCAAGGGGGTGATTAATGGCGTCCAGCAATGACACAGTTTACCCCCTGCCCATGCAAGCTCTTTGATTTTAACGCAGTTAAGCTACTGAAGTAAACAAACCAATTTGGGTGTTCAACTAGCTCTTTGTCTCATTAAAAATTATTTGACTAGACTAGTGGTAAAAGAATATTGCGTATGTCCCCAAATTCAATTTGGCATTCTATAATCATAGCAGCAATTACATTTGCAAAAAGTTAAGAAATTAACAGTGGCAGAAGACGGTCAACCTTTCATTAGGGACTTTCATTAGGGACTTTCGTGTGTAACGAAATTAATATTTTCCATTCACCACAGTACAGCAAACATGCTTCTGTATGTTTCAAAGAGGCCAGCAGCAACTACAGTCAGCAGGCAAAAGTCTCAGCAAGCATTTGCAAATTTGCTGTTCAAAACCAAACAGCACTCTACCTCTCCCAACTAGGGTATCCGCAAACTGCAATTCCAGCATCCCTCGAGAACACCTTCTGCAGTCTGGTGTCAGGCTGTACTTGGCATTTCATGTCAGGGCAAGTTTTCCTTCCCTCTCTTGCGCAACCAAAAGGATTAGTGTGAACGCAACTAAAATGATTAGTGTGAATGCAGAGAGTTGAATTATCAGGGCTGAGGCATTTTGTTTCTTTATTTAAATGTCAGGTGCCCCATAAAGATTTGAGTTTAGCGTACTTTCAGTAGAAAACTTGAACGCACAACACCCGTGAGTGAGTATACGGCTACCTTTGTGCTCCGCGCACGTTCAGCAGAGACGACTACCACAGAAGTCACGGAGAGACGCCGGGTGGTTCGTACGCACAGCTGCGCTTCGGCACAGCCGATGGCAAACCACTGCCCGAGGAGAACCAGAGGGAGTGTCACTCCGGGCATGACCTCATGATCACCTTAATTCCTTTTAAAAAAGTGATGCAACAGGACCGTGCCTCAGAGCTGTCTACCCAGCTAATACCGCCAGCTTGCTGTGAAGCCCCATGCGGGCTCCCGGTCCCCGCCAGCGAGACCCCTCCCTGCGCCTGTGCACTGCCACACCGCAACCTCAGGTGCCACGTGCAGCACGTTGCATCACCTTCCCGCTGTATCCCATAGTCTTAACGTTGTCTACTGCTATCGTTATCACAGAGTACAGAAAGAAAAGAGAAAAATTGTAAGTCGTCACGTAAAGCGGAGCTGACAGCATGCCATCCTTGGTTTTCGAAAATGTCACTGGCCACGTATTTCACAAAGATTGCTTTCAAACCTTCAGACGGTTATCCGAGTCTCATTTTTCATCACATTCCTCCCGACAAATTAATACCAGCCTTCCGCATCTTACGACCGAGAACAACATATCTGTTTCCCACACATCCTGATCAGCCTCTTTGCTCTGAACTCACTCCAAACCCATCTCCTAACACCCTGATACTTCCTGACCACTCATCTCGACCTTCCTTTTATCCTCCCCTCACAATTTTTTAGCATCTATTCTACACATACCCACAGCACTGCAACCTGATAGAAACTTTGTAAAACCTTTCTTAAATTCAACAAAAGACAATAGATGGCAGAGAGGATTATTTTCCTTTGGCAGCACGACACAATCAGCATCCAGAAAGTATACTAATAAATACAGTTTCCAGATCAACACAAATAATACAATTCACATACACAGATCTGGTGAGCATTTTAATCTCCCGGTGTCTGGTGGCACAGGACTTCTAAGTAGAAGATATTATTGTCTGGTAAATTTACCGAGGAGGGATGATCTATGAGACCAAAAGCACACAAAGGTGACAAAAAGAAACAAAGCTCATAACTTAAAGGGCGGGGGGGGGAAGAAGGTTCCAGCCATGTCATCCTCAGAACAGATTTAATCCATACCAAAAAGGCCAAAGGTTTGCTCCAACTGATACTGTCATACAGCACTAGAAAGCAGATTTTTGTCACCGCTCCCAACTTTCACATCAGGTACTCTGAAACATGGGAGAGCTTACCATCCCCAGACTGTAAAAGTCAATATAAAATAACTGTAACCATCCAAGTCTCTTTTTAATTTACTTCTGACTCCCTAATCTGTCAATTTACCAACTCCCTCACTGTATTTAATATGCAAAGAAACTTGCACGTTTCTAAGGAAAAATAACCATACATTTCCAGCAAGACATATCTGTATGTTGCTTTGGTTCCAAATACGAAGTGAAATATATGAAAATTACGTTGACTTGCTAATGTATTACAAAAAGAGTTTACATTTTTACAGTATGCTTCCTTTTTAGCTTTTAAGTTTTGTGTCCTACTTTCTGGTCTATTAAAAGAATTCTTTGCTTTTTAATTTTAATTATCTTCTCTTTACTCTTTCTTCATTTCTTAGTTGACAGGATATTATTACTCCTTATGGAGCATGTTCTTTGATAAATAGGACAACTACTTTAAAGCTGCATTTAATTCTTCTTACTCACTTCCTCACCCTGAAGCAGTTTGCCACTGAACACCTACTCTTTTGAAGGAGTTTCATACATAAATCAAATTTCAAGAATCAAAACCAGAGCATTAATTGTTACCATAAAACCTGAACTCCGCTATGCAATGAAGCTACAGATACTGAAAACTAAAAATCTGAAGTCAGCATTAAAGGATTTCTGTGTCACTTCTGTTACAACTTTCTTATTTGACCTCTACAAAACGTCTCTTGGTTCAATGCAAAGGACAAAACAGAATGGGCACACAGCCTTTTTAGTTGAGATTTCTTTGTTAAAGCTGTTCTTACTGCTAGCAGATGCAGCTTCTTATAGCTTCATCTTGAATGATGTTTTCTCAGATAAAAATCTTCTCCAGTCTGTTACCTGTCCACAAAAGTTGAGAAATTTCATTGTTTTCAATTATGTTTTGCAGAAAGTGGATAAGGGTGATCTGACAGCATCAAGATAACGGAAGAGTGTTTAGAAGTCAATAAATGTTGTTAATGATTTCTATGTCTGATAGCTCAAATTCCAATTTTAGCTTCCTAATAGAGTCGGGAGACTGCAAAGAACTCAGGAAGGCATCAGATAAAGAAAAAAAGCACCCTACTGCTCAGTCAATAACCACCCTGAAATTATAAAAGGAGAAAGACATGCCATTTTCTGAAGACAGTCCAGGTGTTAATCATACAAGGAAAGAGCTTAAAGCATAGCTTGCTCTTCTCTCCCCCACCTTTTTTCTTTTTTAAATAAAAGCTTGCTTTTCTCCCAGCAGCGTTTACATATAGCTAAGGCAGTGAGTTCTTACAACATCTTGCGTTTTCAAATGTCATTCAAGCTGTTTGTCAATCTGTCCTAAAATGTCACATCGTAAAGAACTAGTCATGTTTTCTGCTTCTCGTGCGAGGCTCCAGTTGTCACCTAAACAGGCAAGACGGAAGCTTTTTTCCCCGTATCTAAAGCAACTTTGTCTAAAATTAGTGTTAAAACTAACAACAATATGGGAATAATCTATTTCTGTGAAGTTCAAATCCTCTTTACAAAAAGAGATAAACCATCCCAGCCACAGATGTGGCTTGTTCACAGATACGACTCAAGAACACTTTGCTCCCGCACAAGGTGCTTTCACCAAGAACCACAGGAGCTAAAAGAAAAAAACCATCCCAGCCACAGATGTGGCTTGTTCACAGATACGACACTCAAGAACACTTCGCTCCCGCAAGGTGCTTTCACCAAGAACCACAGGAGCTGAGGGGTGGGGGGAAGGAGAGGGTCCCGAAAGGAGCTCTGCCTTCAAGAGTTTTCACCAGCCCTCCAGCTAGGCCACCACAATCGTTGTATTTGAAATAGGCATTAAATTGGTCATTTTCGGGGAGGGGGCAGGGGGTCTTGTTGTTTTGAGGGCTTTTGTCATTGTTTTGGGGTTTGTTTTTGGTTTTGTTTTTGTTTTAAAAAACAAGTCTTAGCAAACAATCAGAACTTTTTGAAAAAGAAACTGGAGAAACCAAAGCTCTCCTGAATTTTCCTATTTTAAATGTGTTTTTCAACAATTTATGCTGCTGTCCAGATAAACCCCAGAACACCATCAGGATTTTTTTCTTTATCAGAGTATTAGTAGCTCCTAAGTGCTTACTTTAAAGAAAAAAAAAAAATTAAGTTCACTGAACTTGGATATAATCGACCTATTTACCTACATAGCACCTTCTATTGAAGCAGTATGAACTCCTCTACAGAAGGTTTTGCAAACAGCATGTACAAATTAATTTCTCCCCCTAGACAGGAGAAAGGCATTACAGGCCTGTATTTTTTTAATCTATTATATGTTATTTCTTTATTTATATGCCTTTATTACAGGTATCATGCTAAGGTAATAGTATAACTTCACTAGATCCGATGACACTGTATTCAGCTTTCCCAAAATTCGTCCTGTACTATATACTTTCTTAGAAGGTTCTTTTTGGTGCTTGCATTTACTGCCTCCCTGCAGGTGAAGAACGAGAAACATGCACACATAAATTTCACTTGGAAAGTAAACCAGATCTGCAGAACTCATTTCTGTATCAAGCTGATGCACTAAGTTTCATTGTGGCTGATGCTCTTGTAACGCCACTCGCTTCCATGGCAGTATGGCTCTAACGTCTGCTCCTCCGAAGTGCAAATAACAAACCATGATCCTTGTGGCACCATACCATGCTACAGGCGTGTTAAGGTCAGGTTTATTTTGGTGGGCGAAAGCAGAGTTTTCTTCTTGAAACCACTTATTTATTCAGTGTTCCCACAACAGCAAAGACTTACAACTAAAATAAAAATCCAGACTTGCTTAGGCCACTGGGTTTAGGTTTACTGAGCTGTAGTTCCTCCATTTCCATGAAGACATGAAGCATTTGAAACTTAGTATTTCATAGATGAAGAGGAACCAGGGAAGTTGGTCTTGCTAGCTCATCCCATTCGCACGTGGTGGAAAGGGTAGGCTACTGTACAGGTGCTGGCCAGCATTCCACTTCCAAATCCCTTCCCTAAGGGCTGCTTTGTGAAGGCAGAAAAAGGAGAAGAGAGAACACCATCCTGAAGACCCACCTTCTGAAAAACTGTCTCATAATACCAGGAGATTAAAGATTTCATATGTGTTTCTTCCCCCTCAGCTTTCAAAGCGCAAGTGCTGCTCAGATCCCATCACTATTTAGAAGCCTGCCATGAACCTGCTATGGCAAATAAACAGAAAAAGCCTCTGCCGTGAATCTTTGGACAAATTATGCTTCTGCCTTACTCACTGTACCTCTTGTATCACCACTTCTGTACATGTGAATAGCTCTCTCTTTACTGTAGCAGTGAATGCTAAAGCCACAAATTCAACCTCTCCATCCCAGCATTACCTAAACTCTTAGAAGTGATACTAAATGAAAGTATTAGACATCATTTAAATTAAGGATGAAGAATTTTTTTTTTATCCCCCAAGAAGTTGTTAAAATGCTCACAACTATTCAATATGACAAAGAATTTTAAGAATCTATGCTTTAAAAAAATGTGTGAGCAAAGGAATAAAGATCTGAAGACAAATCTGAAAACATGGAACAAAAGTCTCTCACCTTACTTAAAAATCGTGTTTTTAAAAGCCAGAAGCCAGTCTTTTTAGTGATAATCTCAAAAAAAAAGTATTAATATACTCTGTTTGAATTAAAAAAAAATTATGGTCATATATAGTTAAAACATAACAAATGAAGGAAACATTCTTTTTTTTCCTAGATGTTTGTCCTCCAAGAGAATATTTACTTATACACCCAGTTCTGTTGTCTCTCTCACATCCCCCTCCACAGACACACAGACATATATATTGAGAGAGAGCAAGAAAGACAGAGAAACACATGCTCTTGTTACCACTTTCTGAAAACAAACACAAGAACTAACACCTTTACTCAATAAATAAGTCATAAGAAAATCCTATCTTATTTCTACAGGTCATTCCAATGGGTTTTAAAGAAACCTCCTGCTCATACTCCTTAAAAAGCCTATATCCCCCTATTTTTCCAGAAAGAGGCAGAAGAGGGCAGGATAATGGAAAGAAAAAGTCAGTACAGACTTTCCCCATACAACTAATCAGAACCTACTGCAATTTGCGTAACTATTCAAGCAATTAATCAAACCATAATACCCAAGTTCTGTTCTTCCTCAAGCTTTACATTCCCCTAATACAGGGGATAGCACTTTTCCTCAAGCTTATTTGGCCAAATTCTATAGCAATGCTACAAGTAAAATAGTATAATGTGAAATATATCACTCTCGATCCCACCAATTGACTGTGTGTTTATATTTATTATCAGAAATAAGTCAGGATCTACTTATACTCCCCGCTGAAGTCAGCTGGAATTGTGCCATCAACTTCCATTCATGCAGGACCATGTTAAACATCTCTGGGCAAGACTTTGTTTTAATACCTACAAAACACATTGCACGTTTTGATGTCATATAAAGAGCAACAGTAATAACAGTAAGTCAGCCTTGCATGAAACCATAAAAAGTTTAAAATAAATATGTTGAGACCTGCTTGAATAACAGAGGGTGCTGAATACTACCTAGTGCTTGTGACCACCTGCGGTATCATATCCAGGATGCTAATTTTAGATTTCTGGATGAATGCCCACTATAGGATACGCTATTTTTACTAAGTTCTGACATGTCCCTCCAATGGCACATCTCCACTTCTAAAGTGGTACTGTAAGGCTATTAAAGCTTCCAGTTACCACTTGGCTCAAAACTGCAAGCTACTACCAAGTTCCTTTGCAAAACTCTTCTTCATATTCTGATTGACTTTACACAATAGAATTTATGAATAAAACAAAAATAAATAGCTGGAAACAGTATAATTAAAAGAGGTCAGCTGTGGCGTGTATTAGTCTTCCCTCCTCCCCCAAAGTCTTTCTCATCAAAACCCAAAATAACAGTATTTTACATATATTATTGCAACTTTCAATTCAATGCACAGAAAAATCACACAGAAATAGCCTTCACCTTCTAGGTAGACTCTTCCAGGTGTCTATACTATACTGACCACACCTGCCTCTGTCTTATTGAGAGGCAAAATAGAATCAAAAATGTAGCAAACGAACACGGTGATAAATGTATTACTTTATTCCATGTAATAACATGGATGTCGGGGACCACCATTCATCAAGTTTCAATTTAGACCTGCAAGTCACTGAGTACAATGGACAGTCGAGTTTTACAGAAGAGTTTATACTACAGAGCTGCTGCTGTCTAGTTTTCCCAAGGAGATATTTTTAACCAAGGTACGAGGTCAGCAAGTTTGGAATGAGCTTTAGCAATTAGGGTTTAAGATTTCTACCTTTCTACTCACATGCACTTCTTCCCTTACCTGACACATTTCAACAGGTAGACTGAGACTGTTCCAAGAGCTGTCTTCCATTATGACAGATTTTAATACATTTTTAATCATAGAGACTTAAATGTGAGCATGGTATTTGGCATGCATCTTGAAGAAAACAATAAGACATATCTTTTGCCAAAATCTCCAATGAAGACAATCCCAATAGTTAGGGGGAAATGTCAGCCAGAAACAGTTACATGAAGCATAGAACCCCCCTGAGAAGGAAAAAGTCTTTATTTATTAAATTAAATGTAAATTTTTCATTCTAATACTTCTGATCTGTTTTTGTGGATTTTCTCAGGTATGCTTAATTAAACCCAGTCATCAACACCAACTTTGTTCAAAAGAGCAATTAAAGAATATGGCACAGAAGCAGCTTAGCCCTGGAGGAGTCTCTGACATTTGTTCATAGTGAAGACTGTTCATTAATTGCTCCCTTTGTTCTAAGCCTCTTAATGATATTTTTGACACAACACTACAACTCATTGTGACTTATTCCTCACAGCTAGCGACATCTGCACTATGTTAAGTTAATAAAACTACCTTTGAAAGATTTTCAAGAAGATATTTAAAGACACAGGGGAAAAAAAGATCTGGATGTGCTGACAGTGGAATAGAGAAGCTACGTTGAAATGCTTACTATTATCTCCAAGTCCACTTTGTATTACAGATAATTTAAGCAAACGTTTTGTGTTCCATATTTGCCACAATCAATGGAACTCAGGCAGAAGTCCACCATGCTATTCCAACCTATTCAAACTGTGCTCCCACACCAAACTGAACCGTAATGCTTCATAGGTCTTCTGCTGATCATAAGTTCTCAGACAACTGAGAGGATTGGCTTTTTGATTGCTTCAGTAAAAACTACTGGTTTGGGGTTTTTTTTCCTTTTTTTTTTTTTTTTTAAAAAAAAAAAAAAAGGTAGAGAGTAAAGAGTCTGGCTCAGGGTTACAAAGGAACCACACTGAACCAAAGATGTCTCTCCAAAAGTTAAAACAGGCTTGTTGCCATTTCACACTTCTGGAACTCAAAAGAGACAAGAAAAGCCACCCCATAAATTAAAGCATGTACTCACTGTGCACTTTAGAAGTTTGAAAAATTAACTTGTTTATCTCCATAACATGTCCATAGCATCATATCATCCAGAGTAGAGTTCTACTGCAAAGCACATCATAATTCACAGAAGAAACACAAAGTAAATAATGAAAAAGCTGCATGGAAAGTTCGTACCTGGAGAACAGCTGAAAGCCCTGTAGATCCACAGATCTTCAACACACAAATGAAAACAGTGTCCACCCTCAGAGCTGGTGACATTATTCCAATTATCCTGACCCAGTTTTCCAACCTGAGATTCAGTTTCTGTAATTCATATTATATAGCAACTCCTTCTGCCTGCCAATTATTCACATTAACACAGCCATCAAGTTGCATGCAGTTGTATGTGTGAGAAACTGTATGTTAAGCATTTCATTAGCTAATTGTATACCTCTAAGTACTTAAGAAAAGTATTGCAGCAGCAGTGGATATGGCTAGCTGGAACCTTGTTTCTTGATCTAGTCCAAAAGGAGCCAGATGCTGTGAACAGCCAAGGCGAGCCGAAGAGAGTAACACTGTGAGCCCGAGCCGGGTGCTGGGTGTGTAGAGGCGGAGAGGAGGAAGAAAGGTTTCCACAATTCTGCAATTGCCCCTATCCAGTCTACTGGCTCCCACCACATTGTTCTCCTATGACACACGGGCTCTGGTTTCCTCTGAAGCCTTCCATTCCCACTCGACCAAAACATCCTCTCCCGCCTCTGATTTCTACCAGCTGTTTCTCCCCTCTTGCCCGCTACCTACCTCATTATCTTTACTCCTCGAATGAGGCATTAAAAAAAAAAAATAAAACCACCCACCCACACAACAGCAGCTGCCCTTCTCTGTACTGAGCTTCAGGACACAAGGCAGCAGGAGAAAAACCAGACAGCCGCATGGGTGCCGGCAGGCTCCTGCCAGCCCAGGCACCCCTGCTTGCCCGGAGCCCAGCAACCGCAATACTCTCAGCCTGGGCTACGGGAACGCAGGAAAGGTGACCTGCACGTCTTAGGTGCCACAGAGGTAACAGGGCACTCGGCACACCTTCCGATGGCTAACTGAAGGCTGAGTTTGCACATGGCTTGCTCACAGAAACAATTTTACCTGCTGGGACACCGTCTTGGCTGACTTACTAGAAAGCAAAAGCAGAAAAAAGTAATTCCACCTAGATACAAAATACACACAGGCTCTCATCCTTGATGGATTAGTCAGAGAGGGATCAGCAAACTACACCAGCACTGCCGTTCACACCTTTTTATTTATATGCACAAAAGAATCACTTGAGTATCTAGAGAATCATTTGTTCATTAATATATTTAAACACATATAACCTGTCAGCAGAATGCTGGCCTGCCTTATACCTTAGGCATTGTCCTACACATGACAGATCTAGCAGAGTTAAGTCAAATTACTAAACAATAAAGCAAGGAATATTCTGATTTTTTTTGCCTTAAAAACACAGAGCAAAAAGGAACTCAACAGAGCATATAAGCTTGTTTTATTAGCATTGCTATACTAAAAGGCAGATTACAAACCCTGTAGAACATTTATTTCCAAAATTGTTTGGACCATGAAGCAGTGCTAATGTCAACGCTAATGTCAATATTCCACCCCCCTTCATTAGCATTAAGCAACCTAACCTTTAACTGAGAACCCTACAAAAGCAACATACTACTGTACATTATCTCAAATAACATATTAGGACCTACTGATCCCACTTTTGGAACAACAACTGCAGTTTGAGGGAACGGAAGGGGAAATAACCTGAAGGATTTGGAAATTAAAACATAACAACTGTACTTAAATCTTACACAATACATGGACTTAATCACAGCCTGCAGCAAGAGCGCATGGCAATATATACCATCAAATCAGAGGCAAACTATGGAGAAACACTTGCACTTACAAAGTGTTCATCAGCTTTCAGAAAAGTATATTAAAATCTCAAACTTCCTTGTACATTCTTATTACTGTAGTCCAATTAGCTTGTCCATGTTTCTGGTCCATCTAAATTAACATAACTTCATAATTTACTGAAATTCTGCTGATTCAATTGCATCTTCTGAATCCAATCAAATCACATCATGACCTCTGCCTTTAAAAGATCCCACTATAGCCATTGTGAAGGATTAATTTAAATTACATTTATTCACTTCTTTCACTCTCAAGCAAAGGTTGTTCCATTCTTCCCTGCAGTCCAGCCTGCCAGAATAAAGTTTATGAATTTTAAATATTACACATAATCAATATTTGATGCCAACATTTCTTTGCTCTTCAAAGAGATGAGGTCTTCAGAGCTCAAAATAAAACTATCAACTATCAGAACACTGTCCTTATCTCTATTTCAATTCACTTTGTCATTTGGCACGGTCTCATGCACTAACCACTGGACTGAAGCTGATAAGTTGTTCCTAGCAGAGAGGCCTCTCTGTCCTTCCACTATTATTTTGTTTGTCTGGGATGCTACAGCAGCATTTTAACTAAACAAAGGGAGCACATGATCTAGCCAGTACCACTGTTTTACAAACTGGAATAGACTGTGAAAATGTGTGTGTGAATGCATGTGTGTGTATATATAGAGAGAAAAAAGCGTACACATACACACACCCCCATGCACCCATATATATATATATATACACATA
>NW_009211380.1:1566-1860 GCF_000690835.1 Fulmarus glacialis | reverse complement strand
GCAAGGGGAGGGAGCGATACCTGGGATCTGTCCCAGGCCTCTTCTCTCTCGTTTCTGGGCAAAAATACTTGGAGTCCTGCAGTGTGCTAGGCTCTCAGCCCATCTGCCCTCCTCCCCTGCTGGGCTGCGTGGCCGGTCCCCTCCCCACCCCTGCCCTGGCCACCAGTATTCACGGCCACCAGTGTTCGCAGGGCCCCAGGAGCCCTGGTAAGCTGGGGAGGGCTGCGAGTGCGTAGGGTGCCCGCTGCACTCCCGAGGGCAGGCCGAAGTCCTCTCCTGGCAGTGCCCTCCCCA
>NW_009211380.1:595-1188 GCF_000690835.1 Fulmarus glacialis | reverse complement strand
ACTCCCGAGGGCAGGCCGCAGTCCTCTCCTGGCAGTGCCATCCCCAAGCTGGTGCCACGCCATGCCATATGCTGGCATACGGCCCTTGTCCTGCTGTCCCCTCTGTGCCCGGGCCGCGCTGAGGCTGTCCCAGCGTGCGAGGCTCTGGGCGTTGTGTCTCCTGGTACGACTGGAAGCTCTTTCCTCCCTGTCCCCTGCCCGCACCTGAGCCAGCCTTAGCTGCTGGGCAGCTGCTGTGACTTCAGCCCAGCGCAAATCCGGGGCCAGAGTCCCACGGTGTCCCCGTCTCCGAGTCCCAAAGAGCGAGGCCAGCCTGTGCTGGCCTCACCCACCCCTGGGCTCCCGTCCTGCCGGCGGGGAGCCCGGGTCAGCTCCTGGCTCAGTGACACTAACTCTTAGACTTTTTGAGCACACTCAGGGTAGGTTTATTTGCAGGTGGGGCAGCACCAAGGTACAGCTGGAGCTGCTTTTCTCTATGTTTTGTCTATTTAAACTTTTTATCATGGCCTGGAGCCGGTGAGGGGGTTGAGAAGTCGCAGGGTGGCAGCCGGCATCTCTTACGTGTGCCTGGTCCCCAGCGCTGGCCGGACAGG
>NW_009211380.1:0-534 GCF_000690835.1 Fulmarus glacialis | reverse complement strand
GCCCATGGTTCGTGGCACTGCCAGGGCCACGTCCCTGGTGTTTCCTTACCCCCTCTCTGTACCCGAGCCCACCGCGAGTGGCTCTGTTAGCCAGGCGCATGTCTGGTGGTCTGACCCGCTCCCGGCACCGGTCCAGGTCTGGCAAAGCCATACTGTTTTAGGAGGTTCGTTCTATACAAATAAATTTTTCCCCCCCTTCCACTTGCACATGGTGTCCTGCATCTCCTGGGGAGCAGGACCCCTCGCCCCTGCCACGGCTGCTCGAAGCCCGGGGCCTCCCTTGGCTGCGGTGTGAGCGAGAAGACCCCAAGGACCTGGGCTGCCCACCCCATTTTGGGGGCAGTTGCAGGGGTTTAGGGCAGGAGCTGAAGCCCGGCCCTGTGGGACAAGGCTCGGGGCTGGCCCAGGGCTCCCTGGTGCTTGAGGACATGGATGCCTCTGCAACAAGTGCCAGCCAACGGGGAGAGACGGGGAAGGAGGTGGTGGGTCCCCATGTCGCTCTGGCAGGATCTCGCGGGCGGTGGGAGGCTTGGC
>NW_009211379.1:4805-5012 GCF_000690835.1 Fulmarus glacialis | reverse complement strand
GAGCATTTCCACTTCGGCAGAGCACAGCCTCTCCGCTTACCACGTCGAGCCGTCGCTCCAGCGCTACCCTACCAGCCCGGCTGTCGGCGAGCCGTCACTGCCTCCAGCTTTTCTCGGTTCCTGCCTAGCCGAGATCCTCCCCTGCCTGCAGACAGACCCAGCGCTCTGCCTTCCCGGGGCCACGGCGGAGGCTTTTCCCTGCGGGTA
>NW_009211379.1:3635-4769 GCF_000690835.1 Fulmarus glacialis | reverse complement strand
AGTGGCAAGGAGAAGTAATTTCTGAATTGAGTCTGCAAAGGATAAAAGCCAGCTAGGGTTCTTTCAGGATGAAAGAGGCAATAAAACCGCTGGTATTAATAGAAAAATATTTGTTACTTCATGGGATATCAGGGCTTCCTGTGGTTTGAGGTTATGTCTTGCATAGCTCATTGCTGAACACCTCGGGATGACTCCGCTTTCCTTTTTTTCTTTCAGCAGCCAGCTTGTTCGCTCTCAAATCACTGATCTGGTTTACAAATAGAGCAATTCTGCAGCTCCTTATCGGATGTCCTCTCGCGCCCTGCTCCACTTCCACAAGCACGCGCAGACGCAGAATCGGCTGGTGGTACGTCTGTTTGCACCACGCCTTGGTGAAAGGCTGTAGAATAACAAGTGGTCTGTAGAAAAGCACATTGAGAGCTGCTGTTCTACCTGCCTGATAGCGCTAGAAAACAGCAACATTTAACAAAATTAAAGGGCAGAAAATCCAAAACAAATGCAAATGAATCCTATTACACACAGTGAAATTACCCCGGCGCACCCTTTGCCACAGGAAGTTGTTTCTGAGGCCAAAAAAGCTTCAGAAATGCAAAAGAAGGCTGGGTAACTGGGTAAATATGGAGAACACCAGTGTCAGAATTAATCATGACATTAGTATATCCAGAGGCCACAGTTTACAGCTTGTAAAAGTCCTAGAAAAAAAAAGATCCAGAAATCTCATATAAAGCTCAGATCGCCACCGATCCACCCGCACCCTCACCCCTGTGGTGGCCTGCCTGTGAGGATGCTGTCCTCCAAAAAGCATCCCAGGTCGGAGGCGCTGGCTGGATGCCAGACTCTGCCCCATCTCCCTCACGTGTCCCCGTCCCCTCAAGGCCCACTCTTGCAGACAACAGCTCTCAGAGATTTCTCATGTGAATTTTTTCCCTTGGCCTGTATGAAAGCACCCTCTGTTTTCTGCCCTTCCTGAACTCTCCTGCCGCTTCCTTGTTGAACACAAGGAGCTGATAAGCTCTTTATAACAGAAACTCTCTCCTCTGCCTTTCTGGCCGGGCCTCAAGCTGCTAATGCAATACTGGTCACCACCGCAGGCAAAGCCACGCCAAGCCACTGGCATCCCGGCACTCGGGATAC
>NW_009211379.1:0-3583 GCF_000690835.1 Fulmarus glacialis | reverse complement strand
CGCGGGAATCGTGACTTCCAGCTGCGCACCGCTTGGCAGCGAGGCGACTCGGCAAACTTCGTCCTCCTCAGGAGCTGCGCGTGCCCAGGGCAGCTGGAGGGCTGCAGAGCCGCTCCGGGGAAACACGACGTGAAGATGCCACGGCAGGCTCGCAGGAGAGGCTGCGCCAGCCTGCGGAGGACCGCGCGTGGCGCACCTTTCCCTTCCCCGGCGCTTTGTTCCCCCTCAGGCGGTCCCTGCCAGCCCGCCTCTCCTCCTCGTCCCGCTCCCTCCCAACGGCAGCCCTGCTGCCTGCCAGCGTTGCAGTCGCTCCCCCGGCTTGGGAACGTCCTTGAGCTGGCTGAGGGCGCGCCCTGGCCATCACCCGGGGCTTTCATAAAGGCACCAACCTGCGAGGAGTGCCCCTGCCAGCAGCTGCCAGCTGGGCTCCACACTGCTGATCGCATCCTCTGGGCCCAGTGCCCCGTTTAGCCCTCACGCCGAGCAGTAACTGCAGCAAGGCGACTGCAAGAAATAGCAGCTGTCTTCATACAGACTCAAACAGTGTCCTCCCCACTGACCCGGTAATGCTGGACAGTGGTTTTCTTGTTATTCTACAGAGGCAAGAGAAAGCAAAGAGCAAGGACTGTTCAGCACGTGCTCCAGCCCGGTGATGCAGCAGTGTCTGTTGCCCGGCTTGGCACCTCCAGCAAGCCCTGTCCCAGGTCCTTACTGCCTCGGCACGGCGGGATCCGCTGCTCTGGGGCTGCCCTGGGGGCCTCTCCCAGACCTCCCCGCACGAGTTGCCTTCAGACAGCAGATGAATCTTCCTTTCCTCCCTTCCCTCCACCATCTCGGTAGCGTGCCTGGATTTAGGGCAGGCTGGAAATGGCTGCTGCTAGCAGCAGAGGAACTCGTGGTCTGCAGGAGAGGGGTAAAAGCTTTAAACCCGAGGGGCTGTTTGTTCCCTTAGCACTGGAAGGACCTGTACGTGGCAGAGATCCATGGGCTAAGCTATGGGTCCCTGTCCAAAACCGGCTCATCAGCACTTCACATATTAGCTGATGCAATCAGATCACAGGGCTGCAGCTTCAACAGATAATTCCCAATTATAAGAAATGTTGCTGCTTGGCTGAATGAGCTAAACTTACTGGCCCAGCTGAAGTAGCTTAATTAAAGTCACTGGAAGGAAGCTGTGCTCATCTTTCCTGTGATTAGATGTACGGTTTATTGCTTATCATTTTTTTCCCAATTCCAGACATAGGAGAAGATGGAGAAGAAGTTTATGTAGGAAGCTTCATTGGCATCCTAACCTGTGAGTGAAACGCACCGGAGTTGACAGAAGACCAAGAGGGAGATTTAGTAGAGACGTTACCTCCTGGCCAGCGGTAGCCCTCACTTCTCTGCCTATAAACATGCTACTTGGCAACATGTGTCACGAGTTCTCAGCAGCTGAGCACAAACATGTTCACATTATTATCGCCAGCTTGTGACCCAGCTCGCCCTGCAGTACAGCCACACTGCTCGGAAGCCTGCCGTGACTCCCTAGAGATGCTGGCAGGGTAATGCATCTGTGGGGCTCTGCAGAAGACCACTTGTGCTGTAGAGATCGGCTCTTCATTTCCAGAACAAGCAGTTGTAGCATGCGAACAGATAGACTCCTACTCAGACCCAGTTCCAGCTCCATTTCAGTCTCTGATTTATCTCAGAGCATGCATGTTGCTCCCGGAGACATCTAGTGAGTAGGCAGCGTAATGAAAACTAACAGAGCCACCTAAAAGCACTCCTACAGAGAAACTTGCCTTCCGTGCAATATGTGAAATAGGACATCGAATTTCCAGTCTCTAACATACACCTTTACCAGCTTTGTTAAAATAAAATCTTTCACTCGCTGTGGTGAATATCAGATTTATTAAACTTACGCTGAACACCACAGGCTTAAACAACACGTGGGAACTTTGACTCCTCCAGCAATGATACGGTCTGATGCATCAGTTATAACCTCCACAAAGGCATCTCACTAAGACTCCGTGGTTTTCACTGCGCTGAAAATTTGGGTGCGCTGGGCATTGCTGTCCAGTCCATAGCACATATGGCTTCAGAAAGCAAGTACAAACCTACCTTGAATGGAAAAAGAGAGGAATCCCCTCAATGAAAACAAACAAGAGACCAGAACTTGTTGGCCAGGCAGTCTTTGGATCACCGTCACCCGTAGCCTGCCCGAGGGCTGTCAGAGCTGCTCCTGTCCGCATCCCAGAAGGGAACGAGGTGGAGGAAATCCCTGCAAGTTTTCTCCCTTTGGAAGCAGGGTGAAAGGGAGCCCTGGCATTCTCGTACCGTCCTTTCGGGCAAGGGGACAACTCGGATCAAAGAGAGCGTGGTGCCTCTGCAGCAGGAAGCTGAGGAGCGATCTGCAATTCCAGCTGTCAAGAGCAAGAGATGCAAGTGCAGGAGCAGAGCACCCTTGGGCAGAAGAACCTGTCGGTCTGTTAATCAATCACTTCCACGGCGCTGGCTTTTACGTCTAAACCAAAAGGGGCTGTCTGGACGTCCGCTGGCAGAGCAAGTCCCAGCACCATCGTCATCCTCTACACAAAGTACTCCCCTGTGCCCCAGGGTAGGCAGATTTCAATTCAAGTGACTTTGATAATTTAAATCAGCAAGCAGCTATTCTTCATACAAATCATCAATTTTTGGTCTTGTTTTGCGGCGGTGGGTTGGTTTTTTTAACTACAGAAAGGGCAAGCGTAGTCCATTGATTGGTGTAATTCGACATTTCCTTTTTGTGCCGAACAGAAAACAGTGCGTCCATGCTCATGTATTTTTACTTAATGGGCAATTTTACGTGTTAATTGTGCCAAGGTTAAATATGTACAAAACAGCTTCTGAAAGTTTAAAAAATAGTTTAAAACTTCCTTAAATGGATACAGAGCAGCAACGAGTTCATAGAAACACGTTTTGCCTTCCAAACAGACTGATTACTCTAAAGCTGTGCTACAGTCGTTATACGTTGCTAGTGAAATAGATTCGATTGCTCGTGGTCAGCAAGTCCTGCAGCATTTTAGACCTCGTAAATACCGTCTTCTCACAGCCCATTTTTATACATGGAAGGGAAGAAAGAAAGAAACAACTCCTTGCTGTCTCATCTCCTCCATACCACCTCAACCTAATTTAGCTGAAATGTTTGAGTTACGGACAGAAAATATTCTTTAGATGTCAGCAGGTGAGGATGATGCTGTTAAGTTTCAAGAAACAGTTTGTAACTTCCACAAAGTGTGTGGCTTGACTTTCATAAAACACTGATAGCAAACCTGTACTCTCACATATTATTTAGTATTTTGTTTAACTACGTTAAGATACATTTATGCCTGAAAATTGGTATCTGTGATTTAGTGACACTTACTTTAAAATGTTCTGTCTTAAAATAAAAATATATTTTAAAGATCTATCAGAAATTAATATCCAACTAAGTAAAAAAGCTCTATTTTGTTTTTAAAAGTGTCTTTTACGACGCAGTACACTTTTAGAATGCAGTGCAAACGTCTGGCACTTCTAAGAGCAGGGAACAGGGCAGCACGGGCACCCCTCCCGCAGCGCTCCAGTG
>NW_009211378.1:40656-50689 GCF_000690835.1 Fulmarus glacialis | reverse complement strand
TATTTATATCTATAACTATATTCTTTAATTTTTTTTTTTTTTTTAACATGAATTGTACCCAAGTGGATTTACCTGGACATAAGAAATCTGTTCTCATTGTGCCTTTCAGTTTTAGTTACTTGTTTACATCAGAGCTTCTATTTTCAGTACAAATACTGTGGTCTCTGGTTCCTTGCATGTCTGGGATTATGGTAGCAGACTATTGCTTACCGTGGTAGGCTGTAAGGTCCATTCATTCATACTGAATGGGGCTGGTGCTGAGAACCTAGCTTTTCTTATTCTCCTTAGAACTGCAACTCTTGGCTGTTTCTAATTCATTTGTTACCAAGAGCTTTGGATCAATTATGCCAATGATCCAACTCTATAAACTAGTAAATAAAAATGCCCTACATGATCTTTGGCTCAGGACTCTTTCCAGCTGTGTCTAGGGACATGGCTCAAATACAATTTACAAAAGAGCACTATTCACATAAGTAGCCAGGATGCTTCTGTGAGATGATGGTAAATGTCTAGCCCTACCCATTCTGTTCGATATAACTTTTACTGAAATCCTGTGTGGAGGGTCCCATTCTGCGAGAAGCTACTTACCTGTTCAGCTTCTGTGCCATATGTTGTTGTTTGTTAGATAACAACATCAACTCTACCTTACACTAGCTCCTTCTTGATTCACAAACACTTGAGTCGTTACGAAGGATTTTCAAAAGTCCTTACCAACAAAAGTGGAGAGAGAATGCTTTTATGGAAAAACTCACTACCCATTTTTACCATCTCAACATATAACTGAGCAGGAGATGAAGTTCCAGTTCAGTGTCCTGAAACTGAAAACTATCTTTCTGGTGTGCAAGGTATTCTTGCCCAATTCAAATCAATGTATGGTTTCTCACAGATGTTAGCATAGCAATGTAATCACTCAAGTTCAAAGTTAATAGACCTTTAAAGTTGATAGTCAAAGAAATAGGATGTGATGGATCATTTCAGTGTTTTATCTGGCAGGCAGCAGTAAAGTTTTATAAGGTTTTTTGAGTCACTTTTACATAAAATAGCACTGATGTTTTACCATCTCTTCTATTTTGCATTTTCTCCATGGGATGAAAAGTTCCATCTCAGTACATATAATAAATTTTCCACTGACTTTGTGTGGGTGGTAAGCAAGAATCGGTATCTCTGGTGAATTGCTAGAAACTGATGCCATTGTCTAACCATATGTGTCTTGTCCCATAGGGATTAGGACCTATGGGAGCCCTGCTGCCTCCTGGAAAGGCAGCTGAGACCAGCAACTGTATTGCTGCCCTGTTGTCTGGACCAGGGTCATTGTATATGACCTTCCATTGTCTTCTTCCAGAAGCTAGTTAGGAACAGTTAGATGAATGTTACACATTCTGATAACAGTAACTTCCTCTTCCTTTTCTTACACAGCAGTGTCTTTCAAGATGCTGGGATTCTTGTCCCAGGTCTGTTGTGGGAGTTTGTGCATGCGCTGAACTACTATAGATTAACAGTTCAATTTTTTCATTATAAAATATCCTGATCACAATCCCTCTGCTGAATGATAAGTTTCCCGTTAAAACCAGCAGACTGATTCCAGTGAAACTGAAAAATTCCACATCTGAGCACCTCAGGAAGAGCTGATCTGGGATGAGCTTCCACTGCTATTTGTTGGACTTTAACTGGCTGCTATTTTCGGTTTTCCTCTTTGATCATGCTCCAGTAAATGAAGAGCAGAGCATCAAAGGGAGTTAAATGGGTTGGCAGTGTCACCGCGCTTGACTTTCAAGTGTGCAATGCTAGGAATATATTCAGAAATATGAGTTAAGTGAATCAGGATAGTTAGTCACCTAGAAATGGAATCATGAAGGGACCAATTTTGAGCACAGGGTCACCTAAATCTAGAAATAGGAAATATTGAAGGGAGCAGACTAATAAGAATTCCTGCTTTTTCTTGAATTTAAATATCTATTCTTGACCGTTGTGAAGTCGTCATTTAGAACTCATTAGCCCACCCTCCAGAGGTGGAAGATTAAATTCCTGCAACTGATAACGCATATAGAAAACACAAGGATGAAATTTAAGATTGTTGCTATAGATCTCTACACATTAACATTTCAGGTTTGCCTGCTAGCTCCCTTGCTGTCTGGGGTTCAAAATTCCTGAAGCAGGCTGTGTTAAGATCTATGGTGCAGATATTCTGACTACACAAATAGGAATGGTTAGACACTCAGAGTCAGGAAGTTAAGACACAAGTCTGGTTATCGTGTATTACGTATAACTAAAAGAAAAAAGGCAAACACTGTAGTATTTGGGTTTGTATAGGAATCAGAGGACTTAAAGTTACTGGTGACCCCAAATAAAGCAGGTCTATATAGTCACAGAATTTTTACTTCATCTGGTCTTAAGTAAAGTTTATACCCACAAAAAGATGAAAATAAGTAATGTGCAACACCTCTAAATGGAATCATCATGCATTTAATGGTACAAAATCCTTATTAAAAATAGATTTATGGAGCCAGGTTCTCAAATGGTGTGAATCAATGATTTGGTAACTAGTCACCAGGCATTAGAGCATTTTTAATATTGAACCTTGCACCCATATTGCTACAATTATATTTTAGTATTTAAGCTTCTTTCATTTTTATATTGACTGTACAGTCAAGCTATTTATTCATTTTATATATGTCTGCACATACATAATTTTTTTTTTTTCATTTACAATCCAGGGCATAAACTTAGGGAGACATGTTCTGTCTCAGTACCATGTGGGAGAGTTTGCATTGACTTTTATTATCCAGTTTTGTATTTACAGATACCATAGGAAATGCCTTTCATGGTTCAGGTAGAACTTGGCAGCACAGATCCGATAACCACACACTTTTTCAAACTGTAGAGACACTCAGTATTATGATCTAATGTAGTATGCACTCTGGTTTCCCCAGAAGCTAAAAATAGGATGCTTATACTGTTTCTTAATCTCTGCCTGTCAGAAGTTTGAAGACAATATTACGAATTACTTTCCTAGTTGTTGTGGATTAACCCTGGTAGGCAGCCAAGCCCCAAACAGCTGCTGGCTCACTCCCCCTCAGTGGGATGGGGGAGAGAATCGGTAGGGTAAAAGTGAGAAGACTTATGGGCTGAGATAGAGACAGTTTAATAGGTAAAGCAGAAACTGCATGCACAAGCAAAGCAAAATAAGGAATTCATTCACTACTTCCCATGGGTAGGTAGATGTTCAGCCATCTCCAGGAAAGCAGGGCTCCATCACGTGTAACAGTTACTTGGGAAGACAAATACCATAACTCTGAACTGTTGTAGAAAAAGTTATTCAAAACTTAGAGCTAGCAGCTTAAACATTAATAATAGCTAGACAAAGCTAGCAGCTTAAACATTAATAGAGTAGACAAAGCCTGTAGATCATGGTATATGAACTGTAACAATCGTATTACAACATGCCAAATAGCTAACTACAGAATCAGCCAAAACTGACCTAAGAGGATGTGATATTGTATAAGATGACCACTTAGCAACTGCTTAGTAACAAAACAGTAAACAGATCAAACCAATAAAAAGCAAGAAGACCTTAATATTACTATTGGTCCGAACTAACTATCACATGAGGGTTGGGGAACTTGTATCGTAAGGGTATAACTGCCCAGGGATTTCTTTCTTCAGCGTCCATCTTTAGAGGCACCCAGCTCGAGCTGTGTCACTGTTAATAAAAAGTACTTTCATAAAGGAATCTATCTTTTGGCTTGTGCGGAAACCTAGAGTCGAACCCTGTTATGATGGCTGACATGCGTAATTTCCATAACACTCCTTCCTCTTCCTTCCCCCATCTTTTATTGCTGAGCACAACCTCATATGGTGTGGGATATCCCTTTGGTCAGCTGAGGTCAGCTGTCCTCTCCCAATTTCTTGTGCACCCCCAGCCCACTCGCTGGTGGGGCAGTGTGAGAAGCAGAAAAGGCCTTGATGCTGTGTAAGCACTGCTCAGCAACAGCTAAAACATCCCTGTGCTATCAGCACCGATTTAGTCACAAATCCAAAACATAGCACCATACAACCTACTATGAAGAAAATTAACTCTATCCCAACTTAAACAAGTACACTACTATTATTAGGATCATATTGATACCTCTTCTTCTGATTCTTTGATCAGTCAGTGTGATGCCTACCTTTTAAAAAGAAAAAAAAATCCCAGAAAATGCTGAGCTTTTACACTTCACCTATTTTGCTTAAAATGAAAATTACTGGTGAAATGCTCCTTCACACAACATTTTTAAAATGCTGAAAGCACAGTGAAATGAAAACATTTTGTCATGGGAAAAAGTATTTACACAAATATAGGAAGTGTACATTTTTTTCACATTTGATCCATCATCATATGTTATTATTATCACTTGCAAAATCACTGCATTATTAAAGGGTCAGAGGAAAATTGTGTAGGCTGTTTGGATTCTTGTTTGAAGAGGAGTTTTAGAAAAAAAAAATTGTTGTGCAGTTCAAAACATGTTGCACTTTTTTCTTTCTTCCCTTTTTGGCAGACAGTACAATGTGAACATAATTGGAATGTAAGAAAGATAAGAATGAAACATGATTTTCAGATGCTATTGTTATTGGGAAGGGCTTTATTCCATGTATCCATTTAATCTATTAATGCTCAGTCTTTATATCTGAAATAGTCCCAAATTCCTGATTATTAAAACAGAAAATCTTTTATAGTTAATTTCAGAACACTGTAAGCTTGTAATACTTATGGAAAATACTGTCTGAAAATAGCTTTTTGTATATATTCTAAGTGCTATTATGTTTATTTTTCTTTAAAAAATAATCATTATCTTTTCCATATGTTTTATATTTATTATTGTTGAATACATTGGCTTTGCAAAGCTATGGCAGGGGGATTTATAATATATTTGCATACATCAACAAAATTGCTAAGTTGCAATTGAAAATTTGTATCACCTATGCTAAAGCTAGGAGGACCTTTCTCTTAAATTTTATATTAAATTTTCAGGACACATGATCAGTTTTCCACAGTAGCAGAAAGGAAAAAACCTTTTCATGTGTGACCTGAAGGAACCATATGTGAAAGTAAATGAAGTACAATGAACATGGATCTCCAAAATGCCATTTTTACATTTAGTATTCAACATACAATCAACACTTCCATATGGTTCAAACAAATAAAATTGCATTTTACAGTGTAGTAACATGTCAGTCCAGCAGTAGCTATAATAAATATTTTATTACAGGTAATCTGCATCTCATTTAGACTTTAGGAAAGATATACAGTTCATGAACACATTGTATATCACAATGCAAAGAGGAAAATGATGGTACAGAAAAAAATTATCATCTAATGTTTTGATTTTTGAAGTTACTGTGGTATTTTGTAATAATAATTAAACATTTAAAACATAAATATATGTTTGATGACCAAAGTCTTCATAATCTATTCTCATTACAGATTCCTGGATCATCGGAGACCCACCAGCATAACACAACATAGAAAGCTGAAGGTAAGATGAAACATCATCCTATAGCCTCAAGCTCTGGTGGGACCCATATATTGCATTGGTGCTTTTTAAATGACGCACCATCATCTAACTGACAGAATAGAGCAAACGACAAAATTACAATAGGCCAGTATGTGTTCAGTATACAATGTTCTACTGACTTACCCACTATCAATAATTTATGCTGCTGTATATAATTTACTGTTGTTGCAATAACAGTGTAGGTCAAAATATAAAATGGGATAAATTCATGTAGCACTAACTTTAACAGTTGTATGTATTTTGCCCAAGAAGGAAGATCCAGGGTCATAAATTCTCTACCGATACCAGACTCATCAAGAATAGAACATAATTGAATAAATAATTAAATTCCCAAAATGAACTATTAAATCTGTTGTGAGAGTTCTCAGGTTTCCACAAGAAACTACTGTTGCGTACGTATGCCATATTGTGATGTTTTTTAATGATGCCCCTCTTTAGATTAATAATTTGCAAATGTCATTTGTAGCCATGACCTCAACTCAGCTGAAAGCACATGAGGTACCAGAGCTCTGAAATGGCAGCTCTGAGTTGGTGCCCACTCAGAAGTGTGCGTATTTGGCAGCGATCTGGCTGTGAGCAAACCCTAATCTGTCTGATCAGTACTTACACAGCAACTGTACTGAATTGAACAAGTACCTGGGGTTTTTTTTCCCTTTGGTTTTAGTTCAGTGATTTTTCTCAATGGTAACCAAAGTCAAGTAATTTAAAGCTTGTGAACCTCACAAAAAGGGTTCATTTAAAACCATATTCCGCATCTTGTGACACCAAATGGAAAGTGTGTTCTTCTATATGACTACAAAAGATTTTAGAACAGCGATCAGATACGCGTTCTGCTCATTAATGTTTGTACAGTATCTTGCCTTAAAAGAGCTACAGTTTCCTAGAGCAAGTCATTCAGAATTTGACTACACTCTTCAAGTTTAATGGGTTGAGCTCTTTGAGTTCCCCTACCTCCTCCTGATTGATGGTTTGTTTCTTCTTTTAATACAAAATTCAGTAAAATTTCCCACAGTGAAAAGGGTCTTTTAATTATAAAACACCAGCGTGTGGGAATGATTCAATTTACACATCAGAAAAGTTCAGTAACTTGACCATAATTTATTTTTTGTGCTGATCATTTACAGACCACAGATTCTTCTTTTTTTTCTGACTCTCTCTCTCCCCTTCTCGCTTGCTCTCTTTTCATCTAAAAGAATAAAAATCTCAATAACATGGAAAAGGCTTCAGATATTGTAACACTTAGTCACGAGAACTAGAGTCTTCATTATTAGACTTTTTAAACCCGCTTTTATCCCTTTCTCATTTCCTACCTATGTTGTCATATTTAATTTAAATATATTCTGTAATTGCTGAGTAATACAGTTTTTTCTTGAATCTGACAAAGGGACAATGTAAGTAAGGAGGGGTAGGGTATCTCGCTCATGGAACTGTGAACTAAGAGATATTACCTAAAAAAGATATTTGCAGTTCTAATGTTCCATATAACACAACTGACCACTATGGCCTTCTTCAGTAGCCCTCTCCAGCACTTTAACTTGTCTCCTGCAGGGGATAATAAAGCTCTATATTTAATTTTTTTTTATTATCTTTTTTTAAGGATTAATTAATTAATACTGAAATAAAGGTCTAGAAGGAATGGAAAATTTCCATGTGCTTCCTCTATGCAGTATTAGTCATCTTTATTGTTTTCTTTTCAGAACATAGCTTAGGACTTGCATTGGTAGATATAGCGGTTTTTAATGACAAAGCTTTGTAGATTCTGGATGTGATTTTCCTAGCAAAATCAAAAAAGTTAATCTTACTTTATGCTTATTATGGGCATAAGAGAAATAAGCAGTAAAAATGTCCAGAGTACCATTTTTACAGATAGATTTAAATACGTTTACAGATATGTTCTTATATTTATTTTAGTTTTAATCAAATGTGGTTTGTGACTGAGAACTATTAGATTATATTATGCTCATTTTAGAATAAAAAAGTACCTGTAGGGAATTGTAGGTATATATCATTTATTCTAGGTTGTATATGTAATTTTGGTATTCAGCTGAATACCTGACAATATTTATTGATTGGCTATTTGTTGCAACACGCATACAAGGGCAATGTCTATGCTACTGAAATACAATGTTGCTACTTTTTTGCTTTTTTAGCATTTAATTTAGTCTGTTTTCCACTTTGGAAGGGATGTATGAATGCTACTCTAATAAATGTGTCAAACTTGAGGCAGGGGGGCAGTTCTTCGATGTCTTTTCAGCTATTTGAAAGGTGCTCCTCCTTTACCCTGGACTAAGCATTTAAACTAAAATAGCCAATGTGAATGTGTGTTTTGTAGTGTCCCTGTGAGAGAGAAACTGAAAGGCTGTTTTTGTAATACGTGTACCTGCTGCTGTTTGGATATGCTTTTATGTAGAAACACAAATGTATCCCTGGATAAGACTTACGAGCTGAAACTAGCCTGTGCTTGTAAAACTAACCAATGTAAGATGTTGTCTTCCATTGCCCATTTAGCCATTACAGGCTGAAGGACACCGGTAATTCTACCAGTTTGATTTCACAAATTTGAATTTCCACTACTGTAGCTTTCACGAATTCACCTGTACCTTACTGTACTCAAATCCTTCTTGGTAAAGGGAACAATCCAGAGCACACTGGGACAGCAATAATCAAGATCAATGAATACAGTAACACATCCTTCCAGTTCTTATTAATGTTCATACAGACATACATCTTAATACTAAAGTACACTCAGCATTTATTTCCAAAAGCTAATTTTTAAAATTCTTTATGATCTCTGAATAAGAACAGACCTTTATATCTTCCATTTGACGGGCATATTGTGCTAAGTAAGTGCTCACATACCTGATCTCACAAATATTCATATGGAAGATGGATTGTGCTTTTCTTACACAAAACTAGCATGGATATATACAGTCATTCTTGTGTTTTGGTTTGCTCTTTTTATTTTTAATGCAATCAGTTAATTGAACTCCTCTGTTCTACACCCATGTACCTGAAGCCATGAATAGGCAGTGTTTCCAAATGACTCCCAAGGTTGGTACGCTATTCAAACATTGTGCATCCTGAAAGATGGGGCCGATCAGTCAGTACTCCTGCTGCTGGTGCAGTAGGAGTCCAGTGGTGATGCATCAGGTTCTTATTGGAGTTTTTTGGTATTCCCCATAATGACTTCCAGGTCTGTTTCATTTACCAAGTAAGCCCTGTAGCGTTGGTCTCAGTAGGTCTGTGTTCCTACAGTTGTCAGCGGTTTGTAACAGTGTAAGTCCTCAGTAGATCTCAACTATAGCTATAAAAAAACCAAATGGTCCTGGTGTCAAGAAGGTCTCTATTGAAAGCGATTTTTAAATACTTTTAAAACCCTGTTCTTCCAGACCATTATCTTATGACTATTTACTACTGTAAACAATAAGCTAAAATCAATAAACCTGTACAAAACTTATTAATTTTGGTGGCTGATGAAAGTCTTTCCTCACAATTTTTATCATTATGTTTTTAATAATCATTTATTTTCAACTTCTTTTCTGCAGCTTAAATGCTAGCATTTTGCTTCAATTTGTATTCATGACAGTCAAATGGTGTTGTACACTGTGTTAAAGGTTGGTATTTTAGTAGAGGTTTCTATATTTAATAGATGTCCTGATGATGCAGTTTCGTTGCAGAAGTTATTATTGTTAAATTTTTTTTTCTTTTTTGCTTTTTTCTTTTCCTTTCATGACAATGTATATAAGAGAACACTGCAGTGTTCTCACCCCAATACAAAGAGCTTATGGCTTCCACTGTATATATTGTATATATTTTTGGACATCCATGGAATTTTTCATTTAGTATATAGGGATTACAGTGACTTAGTCTCTCCTGTTGTAACTTGACTCTGTCAATGCATTAAATGTCACGGCATCTTGAGTCCTTGCATTGTTGATATAGGAATCAGAGCTGTATCCCCAGCTGATAGTCAGCCCACGTTCCTGGTACTACACGTATTTTATTGTTTTGTTTTGTTTTGTTTTGTTTTTTACAGTTATACATCTCTATGATTACCGTTTAAATACTGGTATGATTCCACCGCATTACTATCAAATCTTTGTCAGGCTACCCATATTTATGAGCTGTAGAGAGGCATGCCAGTGGAAATACTTTTTCAAATTGTCCTCAACAGAGTAAAAAGGTATCGTACTCAATCATTGAACTGTCATCTTCTCATGGCAATCAGTCAGTCAGTTATGGAGACCTGCGTTACTGGATGGATGGTTTTATATGGATGGTGTTGCAGACACTTCTAGCATCTTTACATAAAATTGCACTGTTTGTTATATTAGCTGTTAATCTGAGAAATGAGTTATCAAAAAAAATACTTTAGCCACCAGTAGGCAGTGGTGAAGATGAGTTTGAAATCTTCTCTGCCATCAAAGCTGAGGTCCCCATCTGAAGTCTTGAGCTGCAAATCTGGGAGTCACAGACCTGAA
>NW_009211378.1:23883-40627 GCF_000690835.1 Fulmarus glacialis | reverse complement strand
TTCCATTCAAAATCCAGGGGTAGGGTTAGTGATGGTGCTAGTTCCTGTCTTTAGAAAATGGTTTCCTTGAAATTGGAAAAACTTCTGTTTCTAGGTCCTTCTCAAAACCACGTATCTCGCTTCTGAGCAGTACCCCTGAAGACCAGCCACAAAATGGCATCAGGAGGAAGGATCACTATTTGGCTCAGTGCTCTGTGTAAATAGTTCTGGAAGGATGGATTAGGGCCAGGATTCTCCTCTCCTGGTAAAATTCCACAATTTTCTGCTATGCTTATCAAGGGAAATTTCTCTGTCTCTAACCTTCTTAGTCATCAGGAATTCAGTGTACCCCCAGTGTACAGCCCCTGTTTAAAACCTCTCCTTGATGTGTATTAATTTATTAACTCAACCTCCCAAGCCAAGAAGATATTAAAGCTGTTAAATTTTAGTCTGTTACCATCACAATCAACATCATACTTTTAATCAGAAGTGGCCAGAGCAGTTTGATCAGTAATGGGCTCAATTTTGTCAGGCTATTAAACAGTTCCTGAGCATATCTAACTTAACCTGTCTAATAGCAGAATAAAGTGAAGAGATGCCTCCTTTGTAAAGCTCAGATGGCCTCAGGTGGAAAGTGACTGCTAAAACACATTCCTGTTTTGCCACATGAGCAAGATCCTGAACCTCTTGGGATTCCAGCAGAAAGTGGAAGTTAGCCCTTACTGTTCAGCCTCAGCGCAACCTGCTGGCATAGCCACAAACAAGAGACAGTAGCTGTAGAGTTTGTGCTCTGTTTCATCTAGGCGGGGCTGACCTAATGCATACAGATCATCAAGTGACTCAGTATGAAGTGTTCTGGGAAATATATACCTTGTAGACCTGGCGCTTAGGGACATGGTTTAGTGGTGGACTTGGTAGTGTTAGGTTAACGGTTGGACTCAATGATCTTAAGGGTCTTTTCCAACCTAAATGATTCTGTGACTCTATGATTCTATAATTTTTTTTTCTTCGATCTGAAAACATGAAAACTTACCTTTGTTCTAGGGAATCATTTCTGTCTTTACTGGTAGGATTCTCCTTCGGAGCATTTGCAGAGATAACAGGCAAAATCATGGATTCCCTTTCAGAGTACAGAGCAATGGGAAAAACACTGTGCCTAGGGAGGTGTTACATCGGTACAATCCAGGATTTTCAGTACTGTCTTTTAGGACCATTTACTGCTTGACAAAACTTGCTTTTAGTTCTACAGCTTGTTGATATTAACAGAGATGTTGTTCAATCCAAGATCAGAGAGTAAATATCCCAGGTGATAAATTCTAGAAGATACGGTCATTGCTGGTCTGTAAAAATTTTGTACTAACTGGATAGTAGAATAGTAATGTTTTACTTTCTATATATAAAACAAACTTCTTTTTCCAGGAAAAAATGTTTAGAATGAAATAGAAGTTGGGTTTTGTTAAATATTATGAATACAGCCAAACTAATTAGGGTGTGGGTGTTTTGAGTAGCTCATTAGATAAAAAAGAGCAGGGATTTTTCCTTTAATAAGTCTCCTTTTTTTTTTCTTTTTTTTTTTCCGTTTTCTCTTGCTCATACTGTTTATCACTTCCTTGCCAAAAAAGAAGGAAAAAAAATTGAAGATTTTGTTGGTTTCTTAAGCAAAATGTTAAATAATGTTGACAGTCAGTTTCACTTTTGCAGCATAGTAATAATATGTCTAAAAGTAGTCCAGCTTATGCTTTGAGTTGCCACAAGTATTGCAGCCCTGTTATTTTAGGAGCTTGATTATTTTTGAGCCACTGAACTATTGTTTCAAAAAGCATTTCATTTCCCTTCAAGAGGCTAAAAAAACTTTCTTGTGGTTTGTTATGGTTCTTTGAACTACTTTTTGAGGCTAATTTGTGATAGATTTTGTACTGTGATTTTTATATTTAGTCTACTGAATCCATCTAACTTGAATAGCCTAAGGGAGATAAGTCAGGAAGCATAGAAATCACAAAAACCTGAAGCTGGTACTTCAAGCTGAACCAGGAGCTAGTATAGCTCAATTTGTCAGTCAGAATTTTTGCTGAAAGAACAAAGAACTTGATTTTTTTTTTTCCCCAGCATTCTGCCTTTATGTTTAAAAATTGTGATTTCTGCATGTTTTGTGTAAAATAAGAAACAATATTTGAGTTTTTGCTGGTTTGAGGTAGAGTTTAACAATCTCTGTAGGAAGGGGTGGAGTTTCCTGAAACTGAGATTTGACCTCCAGATCTACTCTGATGGGGTTTTGAAAGGTTTGAGACGTTTCCTTCAGTTGATAGCCATAAAAAGGGACATTTGCATACATGCTACGCTTCTGAGTTGATGCAAACTGGTCTCAGGTTCAGTTGTCATCCATATCCTTTTCTCTACCATCTGACAGATATTGAGAAGAGGCTGTGCACTGCCTCAGTATGCTTGAGGCTACTGTACAAATTATGTTGTTCACAAAACTCATTTTAACATTATAGTGAGACAAGCAGAAAGGTGAATGGAAGCTTTATGGGTGTCAGTAAGATGGTCATTGACCTGGTGGTATTTTAATGGGAAAAAACAAAGCAAGGACAGATCATTTGAATGACACAAGTCAGTGAACCAGGTGGAACTCATTAGGAAATAGGGAACTGGTTGGTTATACATCGACTTCCCAAGAATTGTTCAGCAGTATATAAATTAATAGTAAGTACCAAAATCCAGATGTAGAAAAAAGATGTAAGATACAGGCTCCATGTTAAAATTTTAATTCACTGGATAATAGCTGTGTCAGAGACTATAAAACAGTGTAAAATATATGCTTCATTTATTCACTTGTTATCGATCACATGGGTAATGCTGTTTATATAAAAGTAGGGATCCTTAATAGGGTCCTACCGAGTTTTGGGAAAGTATCCAAAATTTGCAACTCCAGCACATGTGAAGCCTGAGGTGTACCATACACAGTCCAATTCCAATTTGGTTTTTTCAGTGAAACTTTGAATCATAGTATTTCACATCCCTTTTGTCAGCAACAATATTAATTATGCTGTGTTTTTAAAAAAAAAAAAAAAGTTAAAAAGTGAAGGATAGTATTCCGCTAGTCTGCTCGCTACACTGTTGACAAAGACAGTTACGTATTTAGTCACTGGGACTGAACCTGATGCAAGAGGCAATGCAAGCTACCTTCCACAAATAGCTAAGAGATCTGGTAACTGTGCCTGAGCTCCAGGTGTGATTTTGGAGACTTTGCAAGTGTTCCTATTACTGAGTACATATCTATCATATGGGAAAAAAGGTCTAATCTCAGCTGTAAATGCTGAGAATTATTACATGTCATTTCCTTCGAGCAATAAATGCTCTTTTGTCTATCTAGATTTTGTTATATGTTTTTCACAATAATTCCTAACAGTGCTGCTCTATGTCATTAAAATATCAAAATCTAATAAGTCAGCTGGCAATAAATGGAAAAAATAGAAATCCATAGCAAAGATTAGTGATATCTAAAAGTGGTTTGTGGGTCCTAGTGGGATTCCTCCTTTTTTAACAACAAAGTGCAGAGTGAAAGAATATGCACAGCTTACTTTGTCTTTCTGTTTCTTTTGATCTGAAAGAACAATCAGATAAGGCTGATTTCTGAAGACAGTTCAGAATGAACAGATTTCATTTGCCCCCAGTGATAACCATCATTGTCAACAGGAGGCATTCCAGGTACTGACACTAGAGCCTTAAATGTTCAGATACTGAACATTTTATCTTTTATTTTAAAAACTACTGCTGGGAACTCTCTTTATAGAATGCAATGGATGATGAGCATTTAGAAGAAGAATGAACCCTGAAGGAGAATAAAGCCCAAGCGTCAGAGACTATCAGTGAACACCAGAAGGACAGAATAATTTAAGGTTAAGGTGGGGAATTTCATGCACATAGAAAACCTGAAGCTCTGGAAAATGGAAGGATAGAACTCAGGAGTTACAGGCAACAAAACCAAAACTAAAAGCATTTAGAAGCCCTGACCCTAATGGGCATTTGTCCAGATTAGTGAATCAGTACACACTCTGTCAGAGTTCAGCAAAACTAAGTGCTTTTTCATAGGGGAGGCTCAGAACTGGAATATGTTGGGGTGTTGATAATCAAAGTTGAGGTATCTGGATTAAACCAGTGCACAGAAATGCTAATAGCTACCTTCTGTAAGCCATGTCATTTAATAAGTGCTATCAGTCCCTCCAACATAGCTTAAAGCACCTCAAAACCATCATAAAATACGTTATTATCACTCATCAAGGATAACTAATTTTGAATGAGCATATGCAAATGAATTAATAATTGGAGACTTTTTTATGTGCTTATCACTGCCACTGCAGTTTAAAAATGTGCCTACGAAATGCATGTTATTCCTTATCTAGTCTGCCTTCAAATAGTTTGCTCTGTTTACCAAACGCAGATAGAGCATTCAAACACATTGACCCCAGTTCCCTCCACTGGTGCCATTGTTGCTTTCATGTGTTTTGGATGAAGTCCTTCATCTGTTTTTACGTTCTTATTTGGGGCAGAGTTCATCAATCTTGGAGAGTTCCCAAAGATTGTTACTAATAGGAGCTCCATTGCCATACTGGTCCCCCTGACATATGAGAAATATAGAATTGTTAGAAAATGTTAGAAAATGTAATTTGTGAGCATGTAGGCAACACGTCATTTGTTTAAATCTAAAGAAGTCTTAGAATTATTTAATTTTTGCTAGCATCTGACAAGGCTTGAGTGGAAAGTGGTGAGTCTTATAGTCCAGTAGGATTTTCCAAGGTGTTGATACAGCAAATGCAGGTGCTGGTGTGTTGATGGCCGGGTCTGTGATTGCAAATATTTGCAGGTAGTAAAGAAGAAAAATCAAAACATACATTTGAAAGTCTCAGACATTGAGGAGTATAGCTAAAGGTATCTTCTCTTCTTCCTCCCCTCCATGACCTTGGTTTATTCCTTGATCCTTTCACCAGTTTCTACTTGTATAAGGAGTGCATGGTTTTTAGGACACATTCAGTTTGGGGGTTTGGGTTGGCTGTATCTACAGCCACTCTTGAGGCCAGGCTGCCCAGTTTCCTGAGCATATAGGAATGTCTTGGTTTTTTCCCCTGAGTTTCCTTTATTGGTAAGTCACTGACAGTTCTTCTGACCTGCAAGGAAAATACAATGCCATAACTTTCCTGTATATCCCTCAAAACTGATGAGAGTCTTTCTGCAGGAAGGTCAGGGCAAGTAAAGTTAGGAAGCACCGGATGACTTTTGGGCAACTCCATGTGTGTCTCCCTGGCATTCATTTTCATCACCACCCAGCAGTGATATCTGTTAGATAATGTTCCAGGAACACGGTTTTACACAAAGAGCTGTACATAATGTGAATATAATTACTTTGCACACTGCACAGAAGAGGTTGCAATGATGGCAGGTGTGGAATATGACTTCTCAGTTATGTACCCTGAAACAAATTTTTCAAATGAAAATGTAATGTACCAGGTGCAAAAAAGTTAAACAAATATCAGTTTGGCTTATTGTATTTCACTGAACAGTTTCTAAACAGATGTGCATGAAGGCAATTGAAAAAACTGTATAGAAAACGTGTTGCAAATACCTGTAAACTTTAAGATGGGCTCTAGGTTACATGGAGTTTGATTTGTGACAGTGAAACACATATTAAACATAGAGGCAGTTAAACTGTAAATCCAATGAGAGTGTCCTCAAATTTTAGCCAGCTGGGCCCTTCAGAATTTTGAAAAGATTTGTGTGTATTGGCCAGATAAGCATGACCATTGCTCTGGTGTCCTCTACTTCTAGCAAACATGCACCATTAAGTAACTGGAGATTGAAATCATACTGTGGGATTATATAAAACTAGAGAGCTCCGTCTTACATTTAAAATATGTAGAGCAAAAACCTAATGCACAAGAAAAACATATTTTTCCCATGTATTTTCCCCTAAAAATGCAAAAACTATCTTTATACTTCATGAGCAAGTTTTTGTCAATGACACTGATCTGAAAGCCGACCTTGCTGATCTTTTTTCATGACTGAAATACCTGCACATTGCTTTAATTTTTATGTAAAGTTATACAGTGTTGATATATTCCGAAGCCGTTCTAAGACAGGGCAGTAAGAAAACCTTTCTTTCCGTGCCTACCGAAGAAATCATTGGGGTTAAATGACAGGGCTCTACCAGTGATTTGCCTGTCACGGAGAACTGTAAATTGCAGCCTGTCTCCAGGATAGTGTTTAGACACATTCCGAGATTAATGGTTTTGCATAGACACTTTGGACTTCAAATGATTTTGAGATAAGCTCCATCAAGAAGATTCTTCCAATTTGAACTCAACTGAAATTGCTTTGCATTTTAGCTACGTTTATATGAAACTTTGTTGGTACGGAACAGACAGTATCTGATATAAAAATGAAATGGTGTTTCTTATGTTCCAGACTACATAAAAATTTTCACCTCCAGCTTAAACCTTTGTGACAGATTTCTTTTTTTATGGTAATTCTTAACGCTTTCAAATAACAGACGGCAATGAGACATCTTATTTACATGATTGAGCAGTCCATATCTTTTCTCTTAAACGAGCATAGCTTGGAAGGAAGGTCTGTATCCTAAATTTAGGAAAGAGGAAGCTAGGTAAGGTGTATGAATCACCTGGGAAAATATTTCCGTTTGAGAATGTGCTAATTCATTCACTTTTCAGACCCTCAACCGGTGATTGATACGGGTTCTGCAGTGAATGAGATATTATGATTCAGGAACTCTAACTTAAGACAAAGGTAATAATAATGTGGTAAAGAGAAAATGTTTATCAGAAGAATGCAACAAATGTAGACATTCCTTTTTCATGTGTTCTATAGTCGCCTGATTAAAAAAAAATAAATAAAAGAGGAAGAAACCACCTTTATCATTATTATAAATCAGTTTTCAGCTCTTCTGAATATGTACTGAAAATTGTATGATTTCAGTAGAATATTAGACAGTCAGATGCCACAGCAGTGGCGGAGCCATGCGAGAACCTGCATAACAGGCTGGGGGAAAAGGGGTAAAATATTTGTATCTTTCTCGTAAGTAACTTGTAGTTCACATACATTGCCTCTCCCTCTGGGCTAAGAGAGACAACCAGTTATTACTTAAACAGACTAGTCATTGTATCATTGACCAAATATACCCCACTGGAGTCTGACAGCTTGTGACCTCCTTTTATTACCTGGAGTAGGAATGTTCCTGTTGGATGACGCTGGATGTCTTCCCTGTTCACCTTAGTATTGGTGCGGTTATATGACCTCAGGTTTCTGAGTTACCTCGTGATTAAAGGAGAATTAAAAGGTCTTTTCAAGGAAAAAATGTAACTTTTCTTTTACAAATGATATGCAGATTTGTTCAAACATTTATAGAAACATCTTCATGATTTTTTAATTTCAGTGTTTAAGTTTTTACATATAATACTCATGAATCTTTTTTATAATCTTTGTGACAGAAACATTGATTAAGATATACAGAATACTGAGATGAAAACAGAGATGGATTTAAACAGCAGGTCAGAAGTTTATTAACTTAATGTGCCAAACATTAAGTGGGGTCTGTGCAGGGAGTTACAGGACTCCCACCATAAAATCCCACAGCAAATGCATAGCGTCTTCAGTCAACCTGTCAGTGATTTGAACACTCCCTTTTTGTCCTCCATGGCAGGTAAATAAGGCACAAACTGGGTACTACGGCTAGCAAATATTTCACATCTCCGATTTGAAGGGCCAGGGTCCACCAGGAGAGTGCATGAGAATTCCCACGTCTGGGAGCAAACCAACTGGAATTTTACTCATCATGAGCATGGGCGTCAGCTTCCTAGTGACTAATTAGCAGCCATATGCTTTAAAAGCCATTGATTAAAAAAAAAAAAAAAGTTTCTTCCATGACATTGTAAGACAAAAAGATCCAAACCACGCCAAACTGAAACCAATTTGGGTTTAATGGGAAAACACTCTTCTCGGTTCCTGGGTGTGGTAATTGGTTAGAGCCACAAACAGCTACGGACAGAGCTCCTGCACCAGCATGGTAGTCAGAGTAGGTGAAGCAACTAGGAGTGAGGGACTTCTGAAGTTCTAGGGTGAAGATTAAATCATTAATGTAGTAAACAAATTTATAAGCCATTATTCCCCTTTGATGGAGAGGTGAGGCCATCTTTCAGGAGGAGCCAGATTTGTGTTACTCAGTGTGCATGATTCTCTCCTTTAGAAATTAAGTTATTCACGTAATGAGGCAGACTGCCATTGCTTTCTGTCACTGAAAAATGGATAGGCAAGCGATTACTTAACAAAAAAAAAAACCAAACAAAACAAAAAACACAAAAAAAGGGCAACCCAAAACCCACATAATATATTAGTATCAAAATATTTCAGTTATAATAGCTTAACTTGTTTGTTTGAATGCAGTTATGGAATGTATTTGACACCGTTGTTTTTTCAACAACCAGAGCCAAGGTTTACAAAAAATATAAAACACAAATAAGTGTATGTAAAAAATCCTATTCTGAATGAGATTAGTGCATGCGACTTGCAAATGTCAGCAGTTATTTTTAGTGGAGAGCATTTGTAAGATCTGGCAGAGAACTCTTGAAATGTCAGGAGGGTAAGGGGAAGCAAAGCACAAGCCAGATACATATACAAATATGTTAGAGGATTGTAATAGTAAGTCCATCATTTTTTGAAAGACAAGATGGAGCTGTCTTGAAACTGACCTGATAGATCATAGTTCCCTTCCCATGTCATAGGTATTGTGCAGACATGACAAACTTCCTTGAATTTTTGAAAGAAGCTTGGTTTCCTTATAATCTGAGGAAAGAGCTCGTTCTCCCCATTCCTCCTTGTTCATAGACAGATTGGTATTGTTAAACAGTATATTGCACTCTACTTCTAAGAAATATGTGTTACACTTATGTAATTTCCTTCTGCTAGATCTATCACTGAGATTTGCCTCAAAATATCTGAGAAGGTATATAGTCTATCTTACATACATTAAAAAAAATACACATTCAAACCCTACTGGAAGTTATAAAAGGAAGGCCAGTTCTTTGACAGCATTGTTCACAAGCTCAGTGATAGTGCTGTTCAGTGCTGTTATCATTTTGCTTTATACAGGAATAGCTGTAGACTTGCTAGGTATACTCTATTAAGAATATTTTCACAGTGAAAGACAGGTCAGATTTCTATGCAGCAGTATTTCAAGCATATCCTTCATCTCACGCATGGTTCTAATTTTCTCTATTGTTTCTAATAACTCTCTTTCTTTCTTTCTGCTTCCATAAAACCAGGAAAGCTGCTGAGTCGTTATTGGGGCAAAACTTGATGGGATTAAATAATTTCGTTTTTCATTTTGCAGGAATAGCACTTTCCTCTTTAATAAACATTGTGCTCATGGTTTTCATGTCATCCAAGCTGAAGTAAGACATTTTCACTTACAGGTTATGCAGGGTTTTTTGTTTGCTGGTGGTTGTTTTTTCCCAAAGCCTCATACCTAATTCCCATTGTAAAGTCAGTCCTGTGTCCTCCACACTAATCAGTGCTGGTGTCTTTGCATCAGAACTCTGTTCTCAGAAATCAGTCTGAATCCCTACAATTATTAAGGTCTTCTTGGGCAGACCCCAGACTTTGGAGTCACCGGGAACAAAAAGCCTCCCATCTCTTACCTATTATCCTCTTGTCATTGATTGTTGGGAAAATGTGGGAGGTATACCTCTAGGGAACTAACTTCTTTTGAATCATTTTACAGATGTTACATACTTTATTGCTTTCTTGGTTTACAGGAAAGGTAATTTTCATCCTTTAAAAATATATCAGGTTATGGAAAATTACACTCAGAGTTGCAGATAAAATGGACCACCTGGGTAAACAAATTACATACTAATGGCCAAAAACCAACTCTGAGTCCTCTTCTATTGCAGTGCATATTCTGACAGTGAAAATATAGGATTTATTGATAGGCCAATTTATTTCTGCCTACAATAGAAATGAGAGGACTGACCAGGATGGAAAATGGAAAAGCAGAATAAGCAGTAGCTTAATTGCATTAATGCAATTAACAATTTTAAATGTGGTGCATTTTTCCTGTTTCCAAGCAATTTTAAAAGCGATTTTCTGGAGTTCCCTTAAAAATATATAACAAGTAAAAATTCTGCTCCCTGCCTAATCTTGGAGGATGTAAATAAAATAAATAAATAAATAAGGTCAATAAGGAAGCTTAAGGGACACTGTCAAACCTTAACACATCCAAAATTTGACCTAATGTAAAAAAAAAGTTATATTTTTATATATGCTCTGAGCCTGAGAATCCTGCCAAAATTAAAGTTCCAATACAAATAAAAAATCCCAGCTAGGCAGCCAGGTCACATTAACGCAATTCCTTCTTTGCATTTGCAGGTAAATCTCCTTTATCTACTTACTCCCTTCTTGTGCTAAATACTTCAATACACAAATACAACATTCTGAAGCATTTACAGAGTCTAACTCTCCTTTGCTCTATTACAATGATACAGCAGGCAGATAGTTAGAAGACTTGTATGTTCCTAAAGAAAAGTCTACTATTATGAAAATATATGTGCAAATTAAGTCAATGTTGTGAATTTATTTTACAAGTCTAATGTAAAACAGTGTTTTCCTTCATTGTATAATTATTCTGTGAGATTTCAGCTACTTAATATCAAAATCTTTGGATAAATAATGGTTTTGGTTTGGAGCTGTATGATGCAGTGAACTACAGAAAAAGGAAAAAAAGACACAATAAAAGACCATTTCTTTTTTTTTGCATTTTATTCATACAGAATATTACAAGTTTTATTATTGATGAAGCTAAGAATGAAAGAAGATAGATGTCAGAAGGCAGCTCCTTTTGTACTGGTGTGAAAGAAAAATGGCTCACATAAAAACAAATAAACCTGGAACTATAAAAATACTGAATATAAAAACATTTTTTGTGGGAGGGCAGGATTTTTTTTTTAATGGGGAGTGGATAATGGTGTAAGAATGATTCAGAAATTACCAAAGTCAAAGTACTATTTCAAGAAAAAATATTAAGAGGCAAAACTAGGGCAGGGCAAAATTAAAAATAAAATAGCAACCTGAGTTTAGGATCTAAATCCATATTCAAACCCTTTATAGTAGAGTTGATATTTGAAAAGTGCGTAACACTCAAGATTTCCCATTGAGATCAGTATTTTAGCACACTAGGGTCCTAAGAACCTGAGCACGAACATAGACGTTTAACTGGAGGCTCCTATATTTGTGACTCTTGATTAATATCTAAATAAATAAAGCAATATAAAAAAAATAAGGTGATATAAAATGTAGAGGAAGGATTTGTTGTGGGAGAGAGCTATGTTTTTCATCTGAATCCATGGAGAACCCAGAGCGAGAGACTTAGGAAATTTTAAGTTGGCATTAGCAAGCAGATCTAGTTACCAGGAAGGATGGACAGGAGACTGTCACTTTTCAAAACGTGTTGTGTGGGAAAATAAATCAGAGATGAATTAAGACGGCCACGAGTGATGAAATGTGGGGGAAAACCTGATCATGACGTGCTGGAGCTGAAGGAAGTCTAGAGAGAGGGTGCCAAAATAGAAAGAAAAAAAATACCATAGTGGGGAAAAAAAACACAGTATGCAGAGTTCATATGAAGGCAGAATTTGTTCTCCAAAAAATGCTAGTCTAGCACACTGTTATTTGCCTACACATTTTGAGCACTGCGTAGGCCACTATTACAAAATACAGATATTTGCAAGATACATGTCCGTGATGTGAATATATAGTATTATAAGGAACTGAGAGACTTAGGGCTATGAATCTCCTCTTCTTCTATCCCATATGTCGTTCCTGGTCTTTACTTGACCAAATAAGTTATGAATATATCTTAGAATTGCTTGAATCTGAAAAAGAAAAAAAAAAAAAAAAAAAAGATAGAAGAGCCTTTGGAGAATTTTTATACATAAATTTGCAGAATTTTTAGTGTGCCATTTTGCAGTTTAGCAGATTGGCTTTCAAGGCACTTGGCCCACACTAATCTTTGAACCTAACAGAAAAAGAACACTGCTGTTGCATTTGTATCTCAGCACAGTGGAGACATATATTGCTGACAAGCTGGGTATTTTGGTTTTTCTCAGGGAGTTCAGACACTGCTAATAACTTGGTAACAAAGCAATTAAATATGAATATAGTGTTATTTAGCTTGTCAAACAAAAGGCACGCAGCATAATTTTAATTCCCAAAAGAATCAGAATTGTAAAACTGAGCATGTTCTTGCCCAGCCCACCTACCTGCTGTGGCTACTCATTGCAATCTTTAGTATAACTGTACTTCTGTTGATTTGTGGAACTAGAAAAATTTTCTTCAAGAAAATGTAATAGACAGTAGCCTGGTTCCTTCTGAGATGTCAAATACCTGCTTTATTATAGCAAGAAAGTGACAGTCAATTTAAACCAGAATTTATTGAGAACATTAAGAGCTGGAAGGGCTTTGGCTAATCACTGTAATGTCCCCAACAAATGGTAAATGAAAGCATGAGGAAATTGAGTTAACACAAGTTAAAAGTTCACATACTTACTGAATTACATTAACAAACCTACAACCTAATTAAATTATCTAAAACTACTCATTTCAGTCTGTCCTGTTATACTAGTGAATGCATATGATGGCATTTTCTTAGATGCATAGCAGTTGACAGGTTTAGCATGAGTCAGATAAAAAGCCAATGAACAAGATCAAGGGATGAATTGTTTACTAATGTGCAATATTCTGAATGGTTATGCTCAATGATGAGAAGAGTTTTGCATTGCTGCTTGTTTATATCCTTCATATTTGTAACTTAAAAAATCAGTATTGTCCCAACTAGAATACATGGATAAACTGTATCCATTTCTCCTCCTTTATGGAATTTGGGGGGGAGAAGGCTAGAGAGGATAAAGTAGCACGCAATATGTATATGTCCATAGACATGTATTTCAGGTATGCTAATATCCCTTAAAATTGCAAAAAGAGTATTACTAGTTTATGTACCATTACGCTACTTCACAAAGATCCTTTTCCCTGCCTAGATTTTATAGTAAGACATAACATTTAAGATCATGTTTTCTGAGTTTCTATGTTATCTTACTAGAATAATCTTTCAATTATTTTTCTTTGAATTTAAAATAAAGGGATGAAAATACTCCACTAATATAGCTGGCAAATTTCCTACAATCCCTCCTACAGATTAACGGTTTATTGAAAATAAACTTTGTGTGGTTTCACCTTATGGCATAGTAATTTGTAGTTGAAAACAATAGGCAGATCTTTGAGTACGTATGAGAAAATTGATTCAGTAGTCAGATAACGTCATGTACATGCAGTAGCATTCTCACTTCTAGTAGAACATGGGACTGTTTCAAGAGAAGAACTGGAGGGTGAACAGCAGAAATTTTTGCAATTTGCAGCGGTTTTGGGTTTATGCATTTGCTGGCTTTGCTTCCTCAAAATGAAGAAAATCACGTAGGATACTGCTCAATGCTTTGGCTAACCACAGAGGACACAACCACCATCTGAACACCTTTTCCTGGGAACAGTGTCAGCACCATAGAGGAGTCATCTCTGTCACCTAACACACAAATGCTTAAGGAAAGTTATTGATGACGGCAGAAGAAAGAGACAGTTTTCAGCTCTAGGAAAAATATAGTGGTGGTATGACTGTAGTAAAATATCAAGATGGCATTCCAGCAACATTCAAAATTGGATGTATCCCATAGGAAGTTTCATCTTTTATTTCATCTTGAGAATGCATTCTTCTCCCCAACCGTTACTTAGAAGAATAGTTGCTTTTCAGAGAGAAATACGGTGTCACACATTTGTTTCTAACTGCTTGCTAAAAGAGAAAAGCAAGCATACAAATGAATTTTTTTTCCCACTCTCAGAGAAATAATTATTTTATGAAATGAGAGGACCTGTCCACTCCTACTTAGTACTTCTAAGTGCTTGTCTACTAAAAAGAAAGGACATCATTGATTGTTTATTGCTGACATCAAGATTAGAGTCAAGAAATTACATCAGTTTGGCTTCTGTAAAAGGAGAGCTTCTGAAATTCATAGCAATCATTCTTAAGTTTCCTCCCTGATGATTAGTTTAACATTAAGACTTACTGGCAAAGAAACAAAAAGCATTATCCTTTTTTTTCCCCAAAATATTTGATACTTTAATATTTCTCCATTTCAGTTTTAGTTTTAAACTCTATCAAATATCTATGTATTTGAAATAAATAATAATAATTTTTCTGTGTATCAAAGAACTGCTAGTTTTAATGCTGGTGTTCACAGACACCCACCAGCACCACACAGACAAACAAAAGAAAAATAAACACCCTACACTATAAATAGCATACTTTGGCATTTGTGAGTAGCTTGAAACCAGCTTCAGGGAAGCCCAAGAAAATAAGCATAGATTTACTTCTTGTAAATGCAGAAACACCTTCATTTAAAATAGAGACATTTGTATATGTTTTCCCTCTTTAGACAGATAAAATCCCATCAATTTCTCAGTGAAAAGTGAATGGAAGATAAAAGTCTCTGGGAGCACAGACCAGCTTAGAAAGCCCATTACAGTCCAAGAAGATGACCAAACCTAGAGTAACTTTCAAATCGCTGGTGTACTATAAAAGCATGAAGAATTTTTCCAGAGAATGATCATTCCAGAGGGTTTTTTCCTTTCAATCTGAATGCAAGGGGTTGTTTTTAATGAATGAGAAGAAGGAAAGAATTATATGTTATGGCTCTGAAGTGCTTTCTGAAATTCCAGCATCTGTAACAGGTAATCAAATTCCTTTCACTTTAGCTGTAAGCTGCTCACCCTTGGTGAATGTATCTGTATCTGAATGCCATGTATCTTACAGTCCTTATCCGCCTCTCTGCTAAGTTCAGCGCTGGTGAAAATTCTGGTGAAATCTATGTGGTTATCCTGATGTAAACCTGGACTAATGCAATGAAGGAAAAAGCTCTGAAACTCAAAATTCCATACGTGGCTGTCAAGTAAAAGTAGTTACTGCTTTTAAAAACGTTTTGCAAAAGTTGTTTGTAGATGTTTTAATGGGATTTCCCAAGGCCTTTTAGCTTACTGCTTTTTCCTTTAGATGTCCAAGTGTAGGTCAAAATACCTTTCACTTCATCCTAGCTGGCATATATGCTATAAATCTTTGTGCTTTCACCATATTATGCAATTGCTTTTGCTCCTGCGAATCCCACATAATACAGAAAATAATATTTTCTAATGTATAGCTTATATTAAAGCAATAGCATATAGTATGTCAGATTTCTTATAAGTAAATTCTAATAATGGCTTACATAAAAATGAGAGTATCTGTTTCTCTTAGCTTTGAATTTAAGAAGTATTGCAGTATCTATAAGTATCTCTGATTGCTGCATAGGCATTCATCACACTGAAATGATTTGCCATACCTAAACAAGCTTGAACAATATGAAATTTTAAAGATACTGCTGTAAACCCATTTTTTAATTTTACTAAGATAATGAAAAGCATATATTACTTTAGTTTACAAAACATTGAAATGCTAATTCATATGAAGTGTTTATTTTCTACGCATATCTTGCATTGTTGTATGTGGTATTAAAAGCTGTTCCTCTTTTTACATTTTCAGTTTTTTCTTTTTTATCTGTTTTGCAATAGGAATTTCTAAAATGCATAGACTCGTTAAAATTTTACCAAAGTTTCTAGACATTATCATCACCTTAGGCTTTCTGATGTAAAAATATTGAATATTGAACATATTCAACATGAATTAAATAAGAATGTTTGTTGTCAACAAGCAACAGTGAAACAAGTAGCAATTTAAGTATGCAACATCTATGTATGTTCAGATAAAGGAGGGAATTAAAATAAGAAAATTACACAAGAAACTAGAGATAGGCCCAAATTATTAGTAGGTAAATAGAAAATCTTAGCGTAACTAGAACAAAGTAAACAGAGATGAAAATTCTTTTAAATTACTGTATTCTAACAGAGGAAAACTATTTCACCATTATTTATGAAAATCCAGTTATAGCCAACTATGAATTCTGTTTATTAATTTTCTAACTGCCTTTTAGGCACCTTTTTGTTATTCAAAATTAAACATTCAATTTTGTCTTAATTTTTCTCAGCAATGGAACTTTTCTTCTTAGAAAAAGACTATCCAGGACCACTGCTATAATTTTGAGGAGTGCAATGAGTTTGATACGACAATTTCCTTTTTACATATTATATTAGTTTTCTCTTTTAATAGAACACATTTTGCATGCAATGTCAGGTTGCTTTTGGTGGGTTTCTATCCAGATATCATGTTATTTCCACAATCACCATTCAGTGTATCTCAGCAAATGGCTTCTCTTTTTTTTTTTTTTTAATTAATATCGTTTCATACTTTTCTCCTTTTTTTTTTCTCCAGCACTTTTCTCATCCCTAGAGAGCTCTTCTCCTCCAAAATTGCCTATATGCAGTTACTGGGATTGAGAGGTAGCTTTTGGAGTTTATTCCCTATTAGTGTAGAGTTACTCGGGTGTATGAGATCCCTGAATATCACTATTTTTTTAATTTATTAATAGACATTTATGGAAAAGTATTTTGGGTTTGGGTTTGTGGGGGGAGGTTGTTGGGTTTTTTTCCAAAAATACATCTAACATTTAAACACATAATTTACATAGATTTCCACTGGGAATTATACGATGAACTACCATTCCTG
>NW_009211378.1:8990-23872 GCF_000690835.1 Fulmarus glacialis | reverse complement strand
GCTTTGGGAATTTCTGTAAGAGCATTCAAGGGGTTTGGTTAGTAAATTCAATTACCTAGCTATAGTGACAGGAATGCACAGCATTGCATATGCAAAGATCACAGTGATTTACAAAAGGAAGAATTCAGTCTGAGATGCTTATCTGCACAGATTTTCCTGACAGATGTTTATACTTCTACTCCTTTTAATGGGACTTCTTGTGGGACTCGGGATTGATTCTGCAGCATTTACGTAACTAAACTCATAGTAAACAAACCGGAAGCTTTTTAAGCATACGGACGGCATTGCTGATACCTGAACATATTTTCTTTTTGTTTTAAATATACTAGTGATTTTTAAAATAAACCTATTTTTCATGTAGTAAACATCCAACCTTATGTTGTCACTTTCAGACCATGAAGTCTGAAGAGATGTTACTGAAACAAAGTTCTTTGTTGTCATATAAGGCCACAGTTAATAATTCAGAATAATAACATATTACAGAGTGTATTTAATTCTCAAAATGAATACAACTGCCTGTTAAGCACTGGAGCTCTTTGTCGTGTAAGTTCTTAACGTGTACCGTACCAGTATGCTATAGCTGAAGATTATATAAATATTAATGAAGAATGGAAGCTGAGATATAGCGACCCTCATTCTTTCCCCAGCCCCCTACAAGCTAAATCCATTAGTATAGATAGATCAGCATTAATAAACAAGGAGGACAAAATAGCTCTCAATACAGGGACACTTTTGCATGACCTTTGGTACGATAAGCTTGTGCTTGGTCATTGTGATGCTCTGAGTTGACCTATGCAGCAATGTTAAATCTGATGTAACCATAGAGAAATATTATCGGTGCTTCATGTACAGCTTCAGTGTTTCAAGCTGCTGAGCTTTAGGGGAAAGAAGTGTTGAGCTTTTCTGTTTGTATATCGTTATACTGATTACAAAAGGGTTTTGTCCAGGGATCTCAAGTGTAAATCTATAGAAAATTAGTTGTCAGGGTCATTAGGGAAAAGATGCAGTTTATTGCTTTGTATTAAAAATGAGTACTTTTAATATGCTGTGCTATTCATAAAGGCTATACTGACTCAGGATCCAACTTGTTTCTGGACATCTACCAGAAGAATTATTTTTAATCGTTAAGGCTCAACATAGTCCCAACAGATTTCAGCGTCTAAAGAATTACTCATCTCCTGATCAAGGTTATACTGCTAGACACTGAGAAATTGCTTGGAGATTAAAAACACTAAAAACACTAAACTCTTGATGCATTACGGGTCTGCTGAAAACACTGTTTTCATGAGCTTTGAGAGCTGCAAAACTTTCAAAACTTTTTTTAGTCTATGGTTGGAAAAAAAAAATCATATAAATTATTATTGGTTTAATTCAGTTCTAAGATTACACAAATGAAGCTTTAAATGTAGCTTCCACACCTATTTTATAAAGCTTCTGTCTGGGTACTGCATGGCCAGACAGAGGAGTTGTGAATAATTATGAGTGTCCCAGAAAAGTGACAAAAGCATGCTTGCATTTTAGTGTGTGTATAGCAGTATAAATGACCATACTTACAGCATATTAATACTTCAAATCACAATTTGTACTTGTAACTCACAAGGTAATTAACTATTGCAAAAGAAGGCTGTAAAAGAGGCCAGTACTAATTTTTAAGTGATGTTTAAGTAATCTTTGTGCAAAGCTGCAGGCAGAGTGTAGGGAGATCCCCTGAACCAGGATTTAGAGTCTCACTTCTTTCCCAAAACTGTTTCATGTATACAGCTACTCTAGCAATTTTAAATGCATACGTTTCTAGTTATGCTCTTCTGAGTATGTGCTTTTTGCATCCAGCCATCAACAACGTTGCATTTGTGCAGCCTGAGAGAGGTACCTGTGTCTTTATTCAGCATGGTAACTTAAACAGTATTGGTTTATGGTTAAACAGTCTTTGAAAACCCTGCACTGCAGAAGATTCCCAAGCTTTCCAGGAGTTGCATTTCCAGTTTCATCCCAGTCCTAGCCTGAGACTTTTTTTTTTTTCCACAACAGCTGAACTTGCCTTTGTTTTTTCAACTGCCACAACCCCTCCCTGTCCCCAGCATTAATATTCTTGGTTTTTTTGAAATATGGACATAGTCCTACCCCAGATTGCAGCAAAAACTTAAACGATGACCTTCCGGGACAGGGGGGAAATCCTGCCATATTTGTAACTATGAATCTGTCATTAGGCGATATAGCTGGGCTCTGAAGAAATTTCCCTGTGTGTATTTTCCCTCTTATGCATTATTAATGCTGCTTTTTAGACCCAGCCTGGCTTCCCCTCCTTTTTTTTTTTTTTTTCTTTTTTGCCAATATTTCGTTTACTTTGGTATCTGGACTCCAGCTAGCTGCTTTGGCTGGCTGATGGAGACTGCTGTTTGGAAATTCATCGTCTCACCAGTCTCACTTGACTGTTCCTGAAGCACCATCTCTACTGTAGGAGGACGAGCAGTGCCCTTCCCTGGGTTGAGTCAGCAAGAGCTGTGGTAAATATTTTTCATCTGAAAATATATAATTTTTTATATCTTTAAGGCCTAAAGTGGATCTAGATTACAAAAGACAAATACAGATCTAAAGGAAAGAAGTGAAATGTCATTAACATTGATAAAGTGAGACTCAGATAAATTTGTGTATTCTGTATCCCTTTTCATTCCATTCCAATCTGCCAAAAAACTTAGGTGTGCTCTAGAGGTAAATATATAGCTCAAACCACAAAAACTCTCACTTTGTTAATTTTAAGGCATTTCAAATTAAAACCATGTTAACTTCAGAAATAACTACATCAAGAGAACTTCTCAATATTCCTCTCCGGACTGTTTCTTCTATCTGCAATCTGCTCACTTTTATGACCAATAAAAAAATAATCAGCAAATCAGTCAATCACATCTAGATAATATTTGTCATATGGCAGGAACGTGAGTGCAAAGATCCATTCTGGATGCCTTGAGAAAGGTCATCATTCACAAAATGCCTACTTATCCCAAACATCGTCACATTCTGAGTGACAGTATTAGGTATTACCTTAGTAATATCTAACAGGGGCCTTAGTAAGTTTGAGGCCTGAAAAATTTTAAGTAAATACTCACAAAGAGAGAAAAGGAAGGAAACTGGAAATAGTGAGAGGAGGAACATACATGAATTCTGGTCTCGTATCATTTGTCTGATTGTTATTTCCTTGGGTATACAAAAGCTAGAGCCCCTACTTACCCATATATTTATGCTTAACAAGGTTCTTATGCTAATGGAATGCAACAGCTAAAATTTAAAAATACAATTATAAACAAGAGAGCGGAGATTGCTGTCATACGTGTTAATCAGCCGGAATAGAGCCCTTGGCTCTCCCACTGCCTATGTCCATCCTCCCAACTCCGCTTGAAGAAAGCCTCTACCTTCCAGGTAACGACTGCTAATCTCTCTTTCTTTGGGTAATCCATATTACTAACACCTTCATGCCACTCTGAAAACACTCTCCCTCTTGAAGCTGGTTCCTTGGTGTTAAGGACTTCATAAGCATTATTTTACAATTAGCAATGTAATTATATAGATGTACAATGTTAGCTGACTAGTTTGTAATCTTCATTAAGAGGAAAACATCAAAAATGTTATTAGGTTTTATAACTTTTTTTTCTCATCCCTATCCTAATTCCTTATTCTGCAAGACACACATCCTTTTCTGCTCCTTGCATTATTTCTGTTAGCAATTACAGCAATTTAGTGTCTTTCAAGCGGAGAGGCAAGTTGTCTTTTGAGCAATAGCGCACCATAGGTTATTTGAATTAGGATGTTTCAATAATAGTACAGCTGTCCCGCCAAGATGAAGTATGTCACCTTGGTAACATGCTTAGTTTCCATCAGCCTTAGATCCTTTATTCATTCCTGAACCCAGTTTCAGCTGGTTTTTGAATACAGTCCACTGTGGCACAAGACCAGCTGTTTCTCCATTCATTTAAGTAAAATCCATATTTCTCCTCATGCCTCAAATGATTTGTTTTCTTGTCATATCTAAATTAAATCATGCAGTTACCACAGTGCCACATTTGAAAAGGATACGTACTTCCAGAATTATTCTCTTTTTTAAGCCCATACTTTCAATGGCTTTTTCTGAAGGATCTGTGAAGTCTAATAGGGGCCTTTTTAGTTCAGTAGGAAGTTCCAGTATTTTTGTCGTGGTGTGTACTTGTCTAAAAATTACTTCAGTCTTTTCAATACTACAGGGAAAAGACATTGCAGAGGAATCAGAAAATATGTGTATCTTTAACTGTCGCTTTTGTAACTTTTCTTTTAAAAAAATATACGAGTAATATACAGGATATACTTTTAAAATATCACAGTTTTGTCCAGAGAGAGTTGTATGTTAATCAGAAATTTAAAAATCATCTTTGCATCAGTAAGAAAGGGATCAAAACTTTTTAAAAAGTAAATTTACGATTTTTAATCTAACCTCTGTTCTTTGAAGAGATACTTTTCCGATCAGTCTTTTTATGTAAGAACTTTTAAGTTTATTGGTAAAATTAGTGAAAGCATTTATATTTCCACATGATTAATACTAATACAGGAATATATAAGACCAAAACATTATTTGGGATAGGAGTAGGGTTTCTGTATGTTAAAAGTTAGATGTCTGCATTAATGAACATGTATCTAGAGTACAGGAATATGGTATTTCTTCACTTGGAAATTAATATGGAGGACTGTGGCATTAAAAGACGCTTGATTAAAAGAAGGAATATCTTGGAATTTTTCTTATTGTATAATGATACAGAGCAAATACGAAATCACTTCAACTAGACTATAACCCTTTCGCGAAGCTACAGAAACATGTGGGAGCTACTAAATCTATGATCTCTTGTTTAACTGTGGGGATTAGACATTATTCTAAGCATATTGCCAAAGAGTTTTGACTCTCCATTTACAGTATTCTGAAGGAAAGGGTAGGAAATACAAAGGCAATTGCTAAGAAAAACTGTACTAATAATTTTATATAATAGGGAAAATACACTGCTGGTTTCTAACCTCAGTCAAGAGTGACATTTTTACTTGACAGCTATTGATTTTTTATAAGTAAAGATTAAAACTGCATATGCAAAAAGGTCTTATTCAGATTCACATCTTTGTGTGAAAAAAGCACTTGTATTTCACACCCTGGGCGTGTTGTTTTCTGATCCTGAGAGGTAACATGGGCTCTTAAATTTGAATCTCTTGCTACAATACATTGGTGGCACCTTTTTTGCAAAAAACCAAGAGCAATTATAAGCAAATGACTGAATGGTTATAACAAAAAAGTAGTAACACCAGAAAGACAGGTAAGTCTGTCATTCTCAAACATTAACAGGAGACAAAAATGAAAACAAGAGCATCTAGTTTGGTGCCTACACTTTTGCATGCTTTGATTTATGTCATGATTTACATTTGAGGCATACACAAAATAATGACTGATTCTTTAGTTCTCTTTTTTATTTAAGAAATATATTTATTCATAATGTACTAAAGGGATGTTGACCAGTATAATACAATTAATCTCAGAGATGTGCATTAAATTAATGTCCTTATTTGCACTCTTAAAATCATAACGTGTATGAATTATTATCTTATAAAAAATTAGTTTGTTTATTTTTACATAATTATACAATCAACTTCAGTGGTTACTAAAGACTTGAAATGGGATGAATTACAAAGTATCTCTATAAACATGAAGTAAGTGAGCTTTTACATTGGCAAAAGTGATAGCAATCCCATTTATCAATAAAAACTCAGGCAAAAAAAAGAAAAAATCCTAAATTGTCCAGGGTATGGGATATCATCTGTAACTGAATCAAATTCTTTAAATCCTGAAACTTATATTACAAGTCCCTCCTCCATTCCTTTAAAAAATTAATAAATAAAGGGGGAAGTGGGAAGGGAGAGAGAGAGAAACTTATCTAAATCTCCTGGCATTGACTTAGGAATTTTAATACTCTGTCATTTAGGACTTGGTAGACAAATTTAAAGGTGAAAATCCCCTGAAAAAGATGTATCCTTTGTAGATTTTTTTGCTTTCTAAATTCAGGCTCAGTTTTTGGTTTTGTCTTGTTTCAGATGTAATAGAAAGTATTGGTTTCCCTATTTTACAATGGGCAATCAAATTAAAAAGGGTCTGGAATATAAGCATTAAAACAGTCTATGTTCCTACTTGAAGTGGCAAAATTAATCAGGCCAGGAGTTCTTTAAAATCTGTGAATTTTATTTTGTTTTGCTTCCCCGCATGCTTTTGGAACATCAGAGTAATCAGTGCAATACTGAGAACACATCTGAAGTGACTCATCCAAACCCGGACAGTTTTTAAAAAGCAAGCAGCTTTCACTGCCTGCCTTATGAGTTGCTAGGTCTTCTGGATGAATCACCTAAATACTAATATTTCCAGATTTTAAAAATATCATTAATTTTAAAACTAAGCAGAATCATTAGATGGATATTTAACTATCATGCACAAGTTATGTGAGTTTCTTAGATGTGCCTTTAAAAGTAACCGCACCGCAAGGACACGGGGTTTGTGTGACAGAGCAGCATTGGAAGGGACTTTCACTGCAGGACGTTCCTCCAGGTGCTACCCGGCCGAGCTATAGACTTTTATTTTACCCCCGTTTGCGCGAGTCATTTACCTACTTTGCGTTTTGGTTGGCTCCTCAGTGAAATAAAGATAGTAATATTCTAGCTGCTAAGCGTGGTTTTTAAAGCTTATTTTCTCAAACAACTTCTGAAATGGGCTTCGCTATACTAATAATAGTACCGGTAAGAATCATAAGGAAAAGAATGTGAAGCTGCTGATTTTGATTTTATTTGTCTTGAATGATAAAGGATGTTGACAGTGTACAGTATTTCAGCGACTGTTTTTACTGAATCGGTATTTATGATGATCTTTTCTGAAAAATAAGTAACGGGAAGAAGTCTTCGTACATATTGGAATCTATGTGTTACAAAAGAGGCACAACTCATTGTTCAGCTCCGGTGAAGACTTCACTGTAAATGGTAATCAGCTTCACTTAGTCTTGGGTGTGCATCTTAAACCTTTAAGGAGGTTTCCTGGGACATAATTCCTTTTGCACCTGTGCTAAGCACAGTTGTAAAAGCCCTAGTTGTGTCTGTTACTTTTGTGGTGTTGGCTCAACATTTTCTTCCCCATCACGACAATGTTAGATAAGTGATGATAACAAAAAGTGCTTGAAATTCATAGCAAATGATCAAATTTGATCACAATGAAATGCATTCTACCGTATTTTATGTTTAAGTGTGAAATTAATTTTTATAGAATAATTATTAAGCCACAAAAATTAAAGTTTCTACAGTAAATACTGACACAGCTTTAATCATAGTAGCATAAATGCAGCACATGTAAAAGATAAACCAAAGGAGTTCACAAATTCCTATGTGAGCTATGCTATGTACAGGATAGATGGATGATGGAGAGACAGGCAGATAGGTAGCTAGGTAGATATCAGACATTATAAGGTATAATTGCCATACAGCAAAGGAATGTATGATATGAAATTAAATACATGTGTTAATGAAGTAGGGAAATTGTGTACATTTAACAGTTGTTCATTTTTCATTCACATGGATGTGTAAATACACAGAATAATAGTACCTAACAAAGAGCTAAGAGGAGGGTTAACATCCAATGTGAGGTGGAGTGTTTAATGGATGAACTTAAAAGCAGATAACAATATAGCATCCCATGTATACTTTCATAATTGCGCGTTCCTCCAGAGATAATGGATATCATTATCAGCGGCGCCTGTCCTAAGAAACTTGGCAAGGTTATGATTGTTTGTTACAGCTTTGGTTATATTAACATACACATTAATATTTATAAATATTTGATGTCATGTTAATTTTTCATATAAGATGATTTATGTAATGCCGCTGTGCCCTGTTAGAGGACATTTGCAGTGTGATTCAGAAGGGAAGAGAATTGATGCATGTACTTTAAGAGGACTTGCCTGTGTATTACAGTGCTCACAGTGCATTATTCTGGAGAACAGTGATTTAAAGATAATTTATCTGAATTGCAGATACACTCCATTAACATTTTAAATAAAACATAAAGAAAAGACCACTCTAAAAATATAATAATAATATTAACATGTTTTTTTCCCCTAAAGAATTAAAAAAAAATTAGTGTTAAACTCCTTAGTTTGACCTACCTCACAAGACCTTTTTTGTTATATTGGAGGAAATTAATAATTACTTTAATGGCCTAGTTGTAGAAATTTGGGGGGAAATACTGCATGAACTTTCCAAGTAGTTGTTGAGGAAAGAATAACCAAATATTTATTTTTATGTATATATCTCCTTTGATGAGGGAGGTAGGTAGCTTACTATAAATCCAACCATAAAGAAATATAAAATTTAGCTCTGTCTAAAGCAGTAAGTATGACACGAGAAGTGGCAGAGATGCAAATAATTATGCCATTCAACTTCACTATTTCTCACTAATAACTGGAAGAGCAATCACAAATCATTGAGTTTGTGAATTAGTGGATATGCAAGCAAACGCAATGCAAAGACAGTGTATCATAAAATATTGGGGGTTTTATCTGACAAATGTAGTTTGTTTATTTGAGAAATGTAGTTTAGTTTGAATAGTTCGTAATATTTCATACTTGCAAAAAAAATCTCATAGGATATTTTGTAAAACAATAGAATTTGTGTAACAGAACACCTTACCGCAGCACATCGCCTGCTAAATCTTTGGGAAATGGGCAAGATCATTTTTTGTGCATTCACATGAACTTGCAAGTTAAATTGATTTTAGTGCAGCAGTGTCACATAATGTATTTATTCATATATACATTCTTCTGCAGAGAGCCACATTGTTAATCCATTCATTTTACTTTTTTATACTTGGATCTTGAAGCAAAACTTAAAGAATAAGCAAACTGGTAGAAAAGAAAAAAAAAAACCACACCGCCAAAACCCAAACCCAACAACAATTATTTATATTCTTGTTTATTTGTTTGTTAACCAGGTATTTGAAGTCACTTGCAACTTTAAGAACTGCTTTATAATGATGTCTGATATTTTGTTTGGTTATCTATAAAACATGCTGTTAATATAGGGCTATTTCATTCACAGAATTTCGTTTCAAATCCAGGCTTCATATAAATATTGCTTTGACTGAGTCAAAGTCCCAGACTTCTGAAATCTTGCACATTCCTGTGGGACATCATCCTAGGAGGATCTGCAGGGTGCTGCCACATCCCTAAAACAAGCAACAATAAGCATCCTCCTGGCTGAGCCAGCAGAACTGAGCTTTGTATTCTACCCTCTGCTGAGCAGACCTCCAAAAATTGCTTAGCTGGTCCTCCATAAAAATTACCAGTAGAATTTGGCAAAAATGCATCTACTAGTCCCAAGTTAGTAATATATTCTTGTAGGCTTGAGTGCAAAACACTTATTCATTATCTCCAAAAAAATTCATAGCTTAGTGGGGTTTTTTTAAGGTTGTAGATTATAAAAATAACTAAGAGTAACTCCATAAATGTACGTGGAATATATTAATGAGTTCTAATCACAGAGGTTTCAGGTGATAATGAACGATGACCATCTTTGATTTTATACTTCTCCACAATGTGCAGTCACCACTTGTCTTAAAACTAAGAGATTTTCATTTTGCCTTTTGAATACTAGGATATGCAGTTAAAATGTGGTTGGTAGGGAGCAGGGAGTCCAGTTTCTGGCTCTGTCACAGATTCGCTGTATTATGTCAGGCCAGTTATTTAGGGGGGGTGTCTCTAACTTCATGTCCTATGTTACATATACCTACTAGCTACACGTCTGCTTTAATCTAGTCGCGTGAACAACTTCCATAGCTGTCACACAGGCAGCAATCATAGAAAGCAGCTCATCCCTTCTGAAGTGGCTAACAGTGCTGGGATATGTTGCTCATTTCTTTCTGTTCCTTGAGTGGAAGTTAGGTAAGAAAAATACCAACTTCAGTATGAAAATATTTTTTGTGATAATGAAAATGAACTTTTGGAAGGCAGGATATGCAGAGAATCCCTTAGCTCTGCCAGCTAAGATCCGTTCTGAGAGGCAACAATGCCAAGCTTTCTGTAAAAAACCACCATCTCTCTTCCCAATCCTACTGAGGGGTTTCCTGACTGAGGAATTTGATTCTCAATATCTGTCACCAGGCCATTTTCAAATCAAGGTACAAAGCATTGGGAAAAATATAAATGAAGTATGATTTCAGAACTCACAAGTTACAAATCTGGATCTTTCAAAAAGTGGATATGATGGATGAATTAGTTTATGGAGAAATAATTTGTTTCTAAGGTGTGACCTACAGTTTTCCTTAATAGATAAAATATTATAAATCTCTTACATCTAAAAAGTAGGTTTTTAACACAAATGGCACTGGTCGGTTTAGTTGCGTGTCAGCTTCTAACAGTTGGGAAGTGGTTCCAGGTTAATTAATCTGGAGCCAACAATAATATTTAGTATCTCATGGTCAGCAACTGATCAAAGCACAGCCTGTAACAGCAGCATACAGGACCATTTGCCTAGAAAAAAGATATAAAGGTTTTATCTGGATATGGACATTTCAAAAAACATGTCTTTATGGCTTCCAGATTGAATTCGTAAAATATATTATCTGTGGAACTTCCCTGGAAAACATTTTACAAGTAACGTCCAAGGAAAGGCTTGTTTTCAGTTTTAACAACAGGAGGCCAAAGCGTTTTTTCCATAGCACTCAGATGGCATGTGTCATGTATCCTTACTTTGCTATGAGTCTCTAGTATCTCTATAACCTGGACCATAATTACCCAAACACCCACCCTTGTTACTGCAAAGCCTTTTGGCTTTTGAAGTCAGCTGGTGGGATTTCACTTTAAATCGTAGATGTGAATGAACAGTATCTCTTGATTTTGGGTCAACTTATTTTAAGATATTCCCTCCGCTTATGCTATGAATACAAGCACATCTTCAAAAACACATCTATAATATTACATAGACTTTTGCCTTCAGGAATAATACTTTGATGAATTTGTGATTGGATTTGGTCAACTAAATTTATAATCTTTTAAAATAAAATAAAATAAAAACCTGGCAGCACTTTGACCCAGAATTGGATTAGATAATGTAGTGATGAGTGTTGTATAAAAACGTATGCTATAAGTGAGAGTACTGGAGAAGAAAGTATACATGGATTTAGTATACATGGACATACTCTTCCTCTTTTCAACTTTCAGTACCAAATGAGAATTTCATCAGAGTTAACTACCGTGGAAGGGGAGGGTGAGGAGAAATTACATAGAATCTCTGAGCTGGAACATGATTAAGTAGCCATACAATACAGTAACTGAAACGACAGTGGACATTAATTGGTCTTCTCTGTGGGAAATACCAGTATGGGAGCAGATGCTGACAGTGAGAAGAAATGGCAAATTTGTACAAAATATAAGCATCTATTGTCTAATGAAAATCTTATAATAAATTTGATCATTTTTAATGTGGAGATTGATTTTATGCAGGGTTTAAAAAATAAACCTATGTTAGGCCAAATGTATGTTGATGGTATTATTAGGAGCGTATTTCACATAAAATGCAAGCGTAAGGCAAAATCAACAAAAATATTCCCATCATTTTTTTTGGACCAGTAAAAGCAGTTGTTCTTAATCGCATATTTTGTTGATGAAACCTTAATGTTGTGCTAGAAAGAATATACAAGGGCAATGCTTTATTAACTTTCATTACACAAGTTGTGAGAAATTCAAACAATAAACAAATATCATACATAATGACAAGTACATTGAATAATCAGAGGGGGAAAATTCTAAGTAAATCTTGAGTATTAGTAATACCAAAGGGAGGCATTTGCGATGTATGTTTGTATGGTTTGTAGCCTTTTAAGCTTCTGAGTGCTGAAAGCCTGCCTGGGGGTGATCGTAACTATGCATTGGCAGTAAGAGGAGCCAAGGAGGCACACTTTCTCTATATTTTAGCTATGAGAGAGCATAGAAGCAAGCACCCTGTGTTGGGTGTAGCTTGACGTAAAACAGCATAAATCCAGTTAACAGCTAATTTCAGATTTTAAAAATTCACACATGTCAAGAGAAGTGATTCAGTGAGACTTCCTTGTCCATATCTTTTTTTTTTTCTTTTCTGTTGTGTTACTGGGCACTAGGTAGAATATGGGGGATCCAGGTAAGAATAGATGTGGCAGAATGTGCTGGAGAAAAGAAAGCAATAAAAGCAGTTGTTGAGAAGATATTATCAAAGTGGTTATTCTGTAAGGGAGAAGTTCACTAATTGATGGTACACTCAGAACGGAGATGTCTTCCAACAAAGACTAGTCTGGAACCTGTCCTTAATTTACAAAATGAAAGGTGGTGTAAAGTCCTACACTATCCATGATATTATATTACAACAAACTAAATGTCGGTCACAGTACTGAAAGGAAGACAATTATTATAAAAAATAACAATATTCTTTTTAAGCAATCGGTGATTTTAAATATTCATTTTAATAAAATATTCTAGTAAATAGAAATACTGCAAATGTTCGGTAGTCAGTACAAATCAAAGTAAAATACAAATACAAGTAAAATATTTAACATTTCATTATAAAATGGTAATATATACTATAAAAATACACAAACACAAGTTATTAATGCATTGATGGAAAGGCATCCAGTTGTAAAATGACATTCTATACAACAGCAACAAAGAAAGGTGACTAATTCCTTCCCATCAACTTAGCAAAAAATTTTTTAAGTAGGAAAAACATTTAATGGAGCTTTTGCAAGGTAAATTAAAAAGCTGGTTCTTTCCACTGCTTAACTTTTTGATAGAGTTTTATTAAATATTTTTTAAAAGCTGCTGCTAGAAAATTGGGTCCATATTAGTAACTAGTACAAAGTGAAATCAGTAAAGCCATGCTATTTTATTCTAACATAAGTGTTTGAAATTCTCAACTAACTTACATTATTCTTCTCTTAAGCTGTTTTGGTTTTTTTTTTTAAATGTATTCTAAATGTATTTTTGTTCTGTTTAGGGAGCATTTTTTTTGTAACAAATATTAAATATTGTTCAGATCCTTGCTTTTTATGCCGATAGCTATTTGTATTACTATAAGCTGTGCCACATATATGTGGAAATTCAACCATAAGTGGGGGGAAGCAGAATTTTAAGAGTCTTCAATATAGTGTAAGAATTAGCCAGCGTGTTGGTTATGACAAGGAACGCTTCCTCTAATCTCTTCAATTACTTGTGCATAGATTGGTATGACAAGTGCTTGGCATCACAAGTTATCACGGCTAATCAAAGGAAGCCCTGTAATGAAATTGCAAACCTCCCATTTCTCTTCCTTTGCAAGCGTGGGGCTCTAATTGTAATAGCAAAGCAACAATCTAGCCATTTGAAACCATTTCCTAGATTTGAAGCAAACAAGGCAGGAGGATCAGGAGAATAAAAAGTAATAGGAGATAGAAGGAGGTCAATGATAACATATTTTTTACAATCAACTGCTAGCATTTTGAACAATTGGTTAGATACGTTCATTATGGATTTACAAGCTTGTAAGCACTGTTGCTATTTTTCCTCTTGTTCGCTCAGGTCTTCCTCCAGATACTTTCTCAATGATACAGAAGATGTATTCTTTTATTTTCTAATTTTTACTAGTTGTAGAAGCAGAGCTGGAAGTATTCCACCTTTCAGCCATATGAACATACAATATATTGTCCTGAAAGTTTATATCAAACAAGTGAGAGTTTGTAATTCCACAATTGCATCAGGTTTTCAAAATAGTAATTTATTTATTTGGTGAACTAAGTTACAAAGTGTCTTTTAGAAAAAGTATAAGATTATATTAGACAAATTAAGCAGTCTCACACCTATCTTTCAGGTCAGTACTAAATGCTTGGCACAGCTGAACGAGAAAACAGCCTAAAAAGAACGTTTAAACCCAAAAATTTTTTACTATGATATTCAAAAAATTGTTTTTTTCCCTAAAACTGTTTCTTTTCCTTTGAGATTTAAATTTAAAAATGAGACCTACTAGACCAACTCCTCCATTTTTGCAATGTTCAGGGTAAGTGCAGAAGAGAAAGATTTTAAGTCACTTCTGTGTAATTAAGTGAAGGTTAAAATCGTCCCAGAAAAATCTTCCCTCATTTTCTGGTTACTCTGAATTAAATGGGCTAGAATGATGCCACAAGGGCTACTCGATGAGCCAAGATTAAGCTGAATCACTTCAGTGATACTGGTGCAGTGTAGAAACGTCTTTCAACGCAAACCTTGTTGGCTGACAACTAGTAACAGTGAAGATGTACAGTGGAGCTAAGTTCAGGATAATATCCCCTGCTGGAAAAGGAAATGTCCTCTTTGGAAGGTGAGGTTTCTGAAGATACTGTCTGAACTAAATATTTCCTACTTAAAAATTGCAGGAATTTCATCTGAGCCATTCTGTCTGGTTTCTGAAAGGGCACTTGATGATGAGCAATGGAATTTAAAATAAAAAGATTTCTCTTTTCCCACTGTAGTCTATCTGCTAGTCCCAGCACAGTCATATTTTAGTGAGTCGATGCCCACACGTCTCCTGTGGTCAATTAAAGTGTAAAACTGAAGAGGAAGTATTGCAAGTATGAGAGAGCATTGAGAGAAATGTGAGGTGGACAAAGCTGTGGAAAAAAGACCGGAGCTTAAGGAAGGTGGATTTGGGTCTGACATGTGTGAACTGGAGGAGATGTACATGGGGAGAGCTAGTGAATGCCCCCAGGGAAGCTGGCTGAGTGATCACTGATTTAGTCTGATGTCCAAACAGAAAAATTAAAGAGGAGGAGAGGACTGTTTCAAGTAGAACTGAGACAGAATACTGGAGAGGTT
>NW_009211378.1:0-8959 GCF_000690835.1 Fulmarus glacialis | reverse complement strand
GGGAAAGAGAGTAGGAATCAGTTTGCTAATGCAAACATTGTTTTTCAAGTAAAAACTGAAAAGTCTTCCTTGGTTTCCAGTTATTTAACTCTGTTTAGCATTTTGCTTTCAAGTTGTTTTTTTTTCCTAAGAAAGGCATTTCAAACTGAAGTTTCATATTATTTCTTTTATTATTATTCCAACATATTCCAGAATTAAGCATTTCATTTTCAAAATGTTGACCTAGGAAAAAAATCTAATATTTAATATCTTTTTCATTGAAAAGAAACTGATAGCTGAAACTGAATAGAAAGAGAATAGAGAGATTTTTCCCTTCGCTTAGTCCACAGAGAAACTAGCTACCAATCATACAAATTTATTAGTTGACAAAGATTTGTCGACCGAAGGGTAAAATTTCTGAGTACTTACTGTGAAGGCTAATGTTTATCCATCCAATACAGTTTTTGGTTTTGTGGTTTTTTGCTCGGAAGCTATAAGAAAAAAGTAAATTAATATTAAAATTTGCAGAACTATATTCTACAAGTAAGGAAGTAGCAACATGTGTGGTGCCTGTGAAATACTATTCCTGTGGTTGTACTATACGGTTTAATTAAATGATCTGATGCCAATTTTCCCTCTTACAACCTCTGCTTCATGCACAGAGTGGCCTTCCTATAGAAATGAATCACCAGTTTGTACTGAGTGGGCTTTCCTTAGAACACTTTCTTCTTTAGTTGAAAAATATGAATACGTGTTTGTGATGGATTGCAAGGCAAAAGGTGATTTCGTGGTTAGGGCACATTACATGTCACCTGAAGAACTGAGCAGTCAGTTTGCCCCTGCTACAGAATTTCTAATCTGATTCTGGGCCGGTCTCTCAAGCCCAAATGTTCACAGGTGGCTCTACTGGGTTAGGTATTCTCTAGAAACATCTACAATGCTACGCGACGCAATGTGCTCTGTCTTCAGCCTACTTGTGTATTCCAGATTAGGCACCCAAAATTTCTAGGCTAGTCAGACAATTCTAGAGTTCTAATTCTGGGCCCCAATAGGTTTATTTCCAATGTAAAATACTAAAAAGTCATGTCCACAGTACCGTAAAACTGCCTACGGTGGTAGAACTGATAATGTTTGTATTCAGTGCATCATTCTAGTGGCACGTAGTAAGAAAGATCAGGTAAAATCTATTGATTGTAGGAGACAAAAATGCATAGTGATTAACTGCCTTTCCTTTAAATAAGACTGGCCTCTACAAAAACTAAGTATTTGATCATTAAAGAGAATATCCTTATATCTAAAAGCAGGGTACTGAATTACAGTTACAAGGGCAGCCTTGGTTATTGATGGCATTGGCTGATTTTTGATTGGTTGATATAGCAACCTCATTGCTCTTTGCATATCACTTCTCATTTTAATGTGAAGTAATAAGCGTGTGTGTTAAAATAGTCTGATACTTACATGAGGATTAACACATGCAGCTACACCTCTTTAAGCCAAAGTAGTACTTATACATATAGAAAACATAGAAAAATGAGGACTATTATCAGCACAGACATGGAACCTATTATCAAATTACGAAAGGAAGTGGTGTGTGAATGTGATTATTGCCAATGTTGTTACTTATTTGTATTGCCGTGGCTTCGACGAGCACTCAGACTGCGAGAGCTCTCAGACACGCCGCATTAGACGTAGCATAAATGGAAAAAGACTTTTCTTGCTTCCAGGGAACTTACTATCTAAGCATAAAACAAAAGCAACAAGGCAGTGCAGCTAATGGCAGCACACGGCAGCACCGGGAGCACTGGTCAGCACAATCACAAATGCTGTTCAAGGTTTTTGAAGGTATCACAAGAAAGAAAATCTCTAAGAAACAGTTAGAAAATGAGTGAGACAGCTAGCTTTGTGGGTTTTACAAAGAATTTCTTCCAAGTGTGAGAGGAATCATGGAAAAAAAAGCAGAGAGATGCATTTCAAACTTTAAGAATTGGCAACAGCGACTGGCATCATATGCCAGGCTGACATGGGTGTTGAGCTCTTGACAGTAAGAAAGCGATGACTGGCAGGATGGGAAAGGGCAATGGGAGAATCCTTAAAATGAAGACAAGTAGCTTAAGTTTGGTAGCAGAGAAGAGGCTGCCAGAGGAGGAAAGTGCTATTGCCAGGGTGCCTGAAATGGCCAAAGTGGCAGGCTGTACAAATACAAACTTTGCAGGAACACTCGGGAAGGTTATAAGCCACATAAAACTGAATTGATAGATTTCTTTAGCTATTCTTTTACTTTCTGTGATCTAATTCCTTCTGACAGACATTACAAGTTTATTTTCCTGAGAACTATTTATTTTATGATGGAAAAATATAAATGCAGAGCTCTAGTTTTGCCAGCACATGAACTATGATTTCTGCTGCTGCTTCTTTATGATTTTCCATTTCTTTATGATTAGTGTAAAACCAGAAAAGCTGTATTTTTACAATATGCATAAACAAAGGGTTTCACTAGTTTTCGTCTAATACTGAATGTTTCAGACAGAGGAACTATAGCTATGTGCTTTAGAAAGCTTCCAAAAAGATTTATGTTGTAAAATGAAGCTGGTTAGAACTATTTCCTTTTCCATTTTGCCTTGTTCCAAGTCCTGTTCCCAAAATAGTGGGACAGCTTTTCTCTGAGTCAGCGAATGTTAGAGCTGGCATTAGTGCTGAACTGGGAGTCAGGTTTTCTAGGATTCCACCCTTTTGTCTGAATCCAGGGACTTGCTGTGATATCATCAACACATCATAAGTATTCAGTGGTCTGAAGACAATTTTAGCTTTTAAAAAATCCTGCCATTATTCATCTTCTATTGAAAGATTTGATGAATACACTATTTCAGATCTAGTCTTGATCCAATGTAATTCAGGAGAAGTAATGCAGAATCAGACATGCTGTGTGCAATTATACTGCCATGAAATTAGCAACGCAAATGTTGCGCTGATATAGTAGTAGCTGAGAATTTAAAAAAATGAAGATAATGAAAGCAAAAGTGATTTTATTTTGTTTTTCATCCTCCGTTCTATTACATTTATGTCTATTTAAATTCCTGAAAAAAAGAGCAGAAAGAACTCACGCATCCAGAAGCTACGGGTGTTTCAACATCACCTTAATTAATATACGCAGTATTTAATAGACAACTAAAAAAAAACACAAACAGAAAGTTGAAAGCATATGATGGAAGGGAGACTATGGCAGTCCAAATTTATATCAGTGCCAAAACTGTCTCCACAGTTGGTGGTTCTCCAATGCTGAGGTGAGATGTGTAAAAGAGTAGAGAGTCCCCCTCAAGCTGCTATGTTTCTGCATGCGCATACGGAAGTCACATTTTTCTGAATAAGAGATGAATATCATAAAATCTAAATTTTTTCAGTCACTCTAAGTGACCGAAATCAGTTCTGTTCAGAACTGCTATTTGAGGGCAGAATTATCTGGTAGACAATTCTTTTTGTGTATAATTTTCACTGAAGACAATCGGAGTTTTCCATACATAGTTTGTAGTGATTTAAAAACTCTATATATTCTATTCAATTTATTACCATTAAAAAAAAAAAAAAAAAAAATCAGTATTTTTAATGTGTTGTGAACTTTTCTCAAGCCGGAAAAATAAATTCATTTGAACAAAAAAGATTTGGAAATCCAGAATGAGGATAATTTATATATCCTGAAATAGCATAAATGTTAAGTTAAAACACTGAATTCTGGTCTAGCAAAGTTGTTACAAGGGCGTCAATATTAGCATCTGTGGTAAAGTTTCCAATTGCACTGTCAGTATACATGAATGCTTGTGTCACTCCCTTGCTTTTCCTAAATGGAAATCTCTCTAGAGAGGATTAGCTTTCTGCATTATATTTCTTTTTAAAAGGTAATGCTGATAGTTACGATGCAGTTAACATGCCTGCATATTAACAGAACTCTCGATAATAGTTGCCATAGTACGACCAGTCTGGCACCAAATGGAAGGATTAAAAAAAGACCTCTACTTAGTAAACTACCAGAGTTACCATACTCTTGCATCTTCATATCTGATACCTGGACAGTGGCATGGTTGTAGAGCTGACCTACTCTTTATCTATGCCATTGTGCCACAAAATAGTAGGTAAGAAGTACCCCTGAAGTCCGGAGGAAGGGGAGCATACAGCTTGCTTTCCGAATAACACCCTTCTTCTTCCTGGGTTCCTCCATCATCAGATTGCTCTGCTTTTCATATACAGAGAGAGGACTCCTAAGTCGTTAACAGCATGTGGGGCTCCACGTATGATTATACCAACATCCATAGCATAGTACCATACCAATACGGGAAATTAGCATTTTCAGCTCATGCTGTTTCTTTCACACAAGAATCTTGGTTTGAATGCCTAGCAGTATAACCCATTTCAACAAAAGTTTTTTTTTAAATATCTTTCACTGAGAAGTTACATTCCATTGCCGTGGAAACACATGATAAACCCTACAAACAGGGTTCAAATAGGAAATAATGTTTAGGAACACAGGTCCAAAACCAACTGGACTTACATACATTGTTCCTCAATAACAATACACCATTTATATTGCTGTAAGTGAGATGTTCTGAGAATATATGAGAAGCAAGGATTGTAAAAAACAGTTACTTTCTCTAATTAGCTGATATAGTTGGAAAAAGGATACAAGCTTTCAGATACAGGGTTCCTTCATCAAAGATCCTTTCCTATCAGGTATGATAGGAAAGTGTTTCTGTTAAAAAATAAGATATCACTTGAAAGGGAAAGTGAATATATATATTTACATATTTTAATTTTATAAAGAAGCACTGGAACATCCAAAGCTTTTGTGAAATCAGGGGGGAAAAGAGCTCTATCTTGAGGCTGGAAAGACCCAAGAAAGTTGTGGACTAAACTGATTTTCTTATAATATGAAGTTCCGTAGTGCCTGCGCGTACACAGAGAGCTTGTAGCCCCATGGTAAATGTGTGATGCGCCTCTGTGAGGCTCACTAATCCAGCTCTTCTGAGGCAGCTCCTGTGATTCCAAACCTCTGAGCCACTTCAAAGAACTCCTGCTTTAAAAAGTATCAAAGACATGCTGGAAAAAAAAAAGTTTTATCCTCTGAATAGAGAACAGTACCTGTCCAGTGGTCCTAAAGAAAAGTAACTGGCAGGGTATTGTATAGAGTAGGCAATATTTAGGCCAGGACAAGTACTTAGTTTAGCATTTGCAGCCCCATGACATACCAAGGCCTTTGTACTATTAGAAAAAGAGAGTTCCTTCTGCCAGATACAAATCAGCGCTTCCTTCTGGTGCTGAACATCCACACTGCCATTCAGACAACCAGAACACCTCTTACCAATGACCTAGAAAGCACACTCCAACACAAAATAATCTTTACTCTCTCATACAAGTATTAACAAAACAAAAAAATTTTAAAAACATTGTTTATAATTTTTCTATGGAAGAAACATGAGGTATGCATAAGCCCTTTGCAAGCAGAAGAATACCAGGAATAGTTTAACAATTTCTGCAGAGTACGTGGAATAGTCCAAATACAATAGCTGTTGTAATGGCACTCATTTGGAGCAATCTGCCCACCTCCATCATGACTGTACTGTTCGTAGTGTATATCAGTAAAACCAATGAGCCACAGCATCATGCACTTTCCTTTCTGGGAGACAAGGCACCAGCATGAGTTTTTAAATATATATGCATGTTTGTTATAAACAACACATACATTAGTGAGGATATTTCGGGATCTTGTGGTGCAGCTTGTCTATGCTAGGGCAAAACACTTAGACTTAAAATCTCTATTTGTAAGAAAGACCATATCACCCAATTCTCAGCTACTATTTATTTTTAGGCTGCTGCAATTATGCCATATATGATTTGATTATTAGGGTTAGCAGAACCATAGCTAATGGAATCAGTATCATGGCTACAGCAAGCTTTGTGAATTCTCCCTGCCAGCTTTCTGCATAACTACACTTATGTCACTCAAGCTGCACCAGGGTACTCCAACAATTAATTGTAAACCAGGGGGAAACTTTTAATGGACCTCTTCTTGAGATCTTGTGTTAAAAAAAGAAAAGTTCCCATGAGTGAAGTATAAGTTAGCTTTTCCAGGGGAAAAAAAGGAATGAATTACATTTCTCTTCTTGTCCTTTAAATGAATAGCATAGTTTGGGTGAAATTATCGGGCAATTGCATGCCTTTTATGCAGATAATGCTATTTGATGAAAGCGGTGTTTTGATCTGCTGAGGATAATACAGATCCAGGGTTGGATTCATTGGTGAGAGTAAAGCTGTCTTCTGTGATAACTTCATCTCAGCATGAGGTCAGACAGGGAAAACTGGGATGGGGGATTAAAAAATGACACAGTCGGAGCAGTATTCAGTTCCCTGCTGTGCTCCTGGCTGCACACTATAGCTTATGTTTCTGATCTGTTATGGTATTGTCTGCTTTTCTCTCCCAGAGCAGAAAGAGATTGCTTAAAACTTTTCTTTTTTCAGCTGGAGGGATTAGTTCAGTGCAGCTTTTTTAATTAAAGAAACTGTATCTTTTTCAATGTAATTTAAGGTTGTACAAGAAGGCCATCAACATTCATAACTTAGCACTATTACCTGTAACAAAGCCTAGCCATTCATTTTACATTCAGAACAAGAAATCGCTATTAAGAGTTTAGAGGGTTAAAAATTGATAATTGGCCCTACGGTTGAAAGAATCACAGTTAACCATTATGTCCTAAAAGTTTTCTGTGAAGGAACTTCAGACAGCTTGAGTTTATCTGGGCTTTCTTAATTAAATCTCCATGACATCGGGAGAGTGGTTAAAAAATATTCTGATATGTGGAAATAGACCTAAGCGTATTTTCTCCACAAAAAATATAAAAATACCCTCTGATATTAAAATGGCGTCTATTGAAAAAGTCTCTGTAATACTGGCAACTTCCTCTTTACATCCACATTTGTTTTCACTTAACAGATTTTCTAAAAATATCACTAGTACCTTTATTAATTAGCAATAATATGCAAATAATTGACACATGTTCATGATACCTAACAATGATTAGTGTGTATGCATGTCTGCAGATGTGTGGTTATTGCATATATGTGTGTGTATGGATGTATATCTATATTCATATATATATACACATATATATTAATATATCAATAGATACACATCCGCACACACTTATATATATTTTTCAGCTCAGAGAGTTGAATTTACAGCTCAATTTAAACAAGGTTAATGACTAAAACCTTCAAATGTTTCAAATAAGGCCCATATGGTGATCACTTTACAAAGCATACAGGGACTGTGCTTAGGTTGCAACATACACATTTCCAACTAAATTCCATGCCAGATCAATTAGAAACAGTTCTCCTGAGCAGACAGGAACAAACACAGATTGTTACCACTCTACTCCCTGAACTCTTGTCTTTCAGGAATGAAAGCAGTCATCTTGAATACAACATATTTTACTACCATTGGTCTAAGAATTTTTTTAAACGAGTAATATTTTAATAAAATCTCTGTTTAGGCACATCAGATAGAGCAATTAACATCCAAATGATCAAAATAAAATAGCTCATTGTCCCTCATTAGAGTTTTTAGTTAGAGAGGTATGTTTCCCAGACTGCATTTATTAGTGATGTCTTCTACTAGGAGGAGTACACGGCAGGGGAGAAGGAAAAAGGAAAGAAACAGGCAACAGAAAAGCACATTTGGTTTCTTTTTTCCTCATTCTATGTGCTTATCTTTTCTTTTCTTCAAATAATCTTTTCTGTAGATTTTCTTTATTTGAACAGTTAATTGGTAGAATTTCTTATAATGATTTTTTTTTTTCATACATCTTTCAGCCAGAAAGCTATAAAGGAAAAAAAATGTTAACTATGGGTATGAAGCGTATTCAAAACAAGCCCTCTTTCTTCTTGCAAAAATCATAAATTCTGAATAAATGTGACTTTATTACATAAACCTCTGCATGCCGCATATAAGGTCTGTATATTGACTCCCGAATCACTATAAATATTCTGCATTCCTCCTCTTAATGGAAAGTATGGATAGTTACCCCCAGCTATAGTTTTCTGGGAAAGTGTTATACCAGCAAACACGAATCTTAAATTTTTCATGGCCTCGTGTACTAATTCACACTGATGGCAATAACGGCATTTTGTGATGGCTCCTACTTATGAATACAAGGTGATTAAAATGATTATGTGCTTGATTTTAAGGCCATAAGTTTAGCTCAGCCAGTAGTTCCTAATGCAGTATTAACACCATATGAAAGGCATTTTTGTATTCCAAATCATATGCAAACTCCTTCAGGTTCTTTCCTAAGAACCCAATGAAGAGGGTCAGCAGTTGTGTGCAGCTGGAGTGCATCATTCTCACCAGAGGTCAGCTTCCCATATAGCTTTGTTTTATGCAGTGGAACACAAACTAATGTAGTGGAAAAGCATGACCCCCATTTAAAGGTTGATTTGTATGATAATCAGTACATTTAGTGGCTTCAAAATGAATGTGTGTAAGGCCCTATCTTGCTTTAATTAAGGTAATTAAGACATATTTCCCTCTGCAGACAGCTATTTAATTTTATGGCTTTGTCAGTGATCAGATTAGAATATTTGTTTTACAATTTTGCCACAATTCAATACTCGGGGAAAGCGCCTTTCTCGACCTACTTCTGGCAGCAGAGCGCTCTGGTGTAAAAACTGGCGAGACAGCGCGCCTGTTTCCCCGGGATTTTTACATTTTAGCCACACGTGTCCCCCAGACCTCTTCAGTTACCTATTCGGCGCACCCCTAGCGCGGCGGGGCTCCTCCCCCACCCCCCGACGGCGAGGCGACGGGGCCCGGCTCCTTCTCCCCAAAGTTTCCCCGTCCCCAAAGCGGCAGGCGGGGGGCGGCGGTGGGATGCGGTTTTCGCCAGGGATTACGGCAGAGGGTGGTGACGGCCGGCTCGTCACCTTCTGACCCGGTCCA
>NW_009211377.1:1295-1649 GCF_000690835.1 Fulmarus glacialis | reverse complement strand
ATCTGTGCATGCACACACACTCCTAGTGCATATCCCCCCTTAACACATACACCTCCTCTCCCCGTGCATACGTGCTCCTCCTTGTGTGCTGGGCAGGGCCCCCCACTTTGTATCCCCCCAGACCTCGGCACAGCACCCCTGACCCATGGCACCCAGCCGCCAGGAGGGTTTGGGGGTCCCCCATGCATCCCTCTCCCCCCCCAGCACAGCCCAGCCCTTGGGGAAACTGAGGCACAGAGGGGGCAGGCACAGATGGGTGCTCCCCCCACAGCCCATCACCCCTCGAGGCACCAGCAGCGATGGGTGGGAGCCTGGCGAAGACGCAGGCTGTGTGTCAGTTTGTCTGGCTGTCTG
>NW_009211377.1:579-1234 GCF_000690835.1 Fulmarus glacialis | reverse complement strand
GGTGCTGCTGTTGTGCCGGAGCTGCTGTGCCGGTGTGCGATGCTGCCTTTGCAGCGGCTGTGCACGCTGCGTGTGCACATGTGGGTGTGCGCCCATGTCAGTGCCCTGCCCGTGTCCCGGTGCGTGTGACGGCATGTCTGCAGGGGTGGCACGGGCACACACGTCTGGGCGATGCCGTGTGGGCATCTCCAACTGTGACAGCATCCCTGTGTGTGCAACACTGTGCGTGCAGCCGGGTGTGCTCCCTGTGGGTGCCCAGGCACACGTGGCCCAGGGGTCGTAGCCCACGGATGATGAATGGTGTTGGGGGGTGCCCATGCGTGTGCAATGCTGCACCTCCCCTATGACGCCGTGGAGGGCTGTACGCCCCCAGCCTCGGGTCCCGTAAACCCCCAGCCGCGCGTCCCCAGCTGCAGTGGAGCTGGTGCCTGGCACGGCCAAGGTTAACTCTGCTGGAGCCCGTCAGCACGGTGTGGGGAAGCTTTAATTTAATGAAGTGTGAGTCTTTTTATGGGCTTTTAATTACGTGGTGATAATTAACATTATAGGCCGCCGGGTCCCGCTGGTGCCCAGCTGCCCTGTGCCAGCTCCCGCCTGTTTGTAAATAAACTCCGCGGGCCACGCCGGGCCCACCCCGGGGCACCCCCCTCCCATG
>NW_009211377.1:0-298 GCF_000690835.1 Fulmarus glacialis | reverse complement strand
GGCAGTGCCAGGCTTGGTGAGAGAGGGCGCAGGCAGCAGTGCCACACTTGTCCCCCCACTGGAGCCCGGCCTGGCCTGGAGCAGCCCCCCCGCCCTGGGGCTAATAGGAAGCAATCTATCAGGCAGTGCCCGGGCGCACTGCCCGCCTGCCAGGCACCTGATGGATTTATCACCCAGCACCCAGGCAATTTCCTACCCTCCTCTAATCAATAAGCGGGGGCCAGGGGGCAATGCCAGCTCCCCCCTGCAGGTCATTATGGGGAGGTAGCGACGTCCCATGAGACAGGTCCCAGAGCAA
>NW_009211376.1:335-25419 GCF_000690835.1 Fulmarus glacialis | reverse complement strand
AATGACGTATTAAGATTTAATGATTTCCCACAGTCGTCCTGACCGGGACTGGCAGCAGCAAGACAGACCACATTTCTGTAAGCATCGGAGTCTTTTCCCCCCCACACCTTTTTTGCAGACAGCTTGGGCTCCGGTTAGCACTGTGACCACCACTGAACCCCACCATCTCGGACAGAGATGTTCCCCTCAGGGGAACACCGGAGCAGAGGTGCAGCAGCGCGTGGCAGGCGGCAGCACAGCGGGAGGTAAGGGGCCATGCAGGGCACCGCCGCGCCTGCCCCCGCAACAGCCCCAGGAAAGCTCTCAGACACGCCGACCCCTCCCCGCAGGGTACTGCTCCATCGTGTCTCCGCTTATCTGGTACCAAACCCAAACAGACTTCTCACAGCACAACGCGTCCTGGCCACCAGCTTCTCCAGCAAGTCCCACCACGCCTCTCAGTACCATTCAAGACAGCAAACATCTGAAGAACATTTCTTTGCAAAACATTTCCTTCCAAAAATGCAGCAGGCACCCTACAGAGTACGCATTTTTAATCTGTTTGCATTGTCAAAATGTCGTTTGTCTGCAGTTAGCTGGTCCCCCACCTCCCCCCTGCAGAAGATCAAGGGATAGGACCAGCAAGCTCACTGCGGGAGCCCGACCGAGACGTCGGTTGGTCGGCACAGGGCTGCGCCAGCACGACCACCACCCCGACAGCCAGTAACTTGCGTTGTGCACACGGCAGCACAGACGGCAGCTCCACACGCAGGTCATCTGCATTCAGCGAGAGACGCCTTACCGGCTTGACAACCAGTGGGCGCAGTGCCCTTCCCACACTTGAAAGTTTGGGTATAGATTTCTCAGCACACTGTCCCTGCTGAAAACAAATCCTTGGAAAAAACGACTTCCTAACACTTAATGCATACGGGAATACAAAGTTCTAGTAAACGAGGCACCGTTCTAAGACAGAACACTTTCGGAACTTCTGTTCATGAAGCTGTATTTCACAAGGGTCAAGAAATGGGACTGTCCTAGATCATTTTCCATTTTAAAACTATAGGGGTAAAAAACATATCAAGAAGCTATAAGAATACATTATTAAGGTATTTACTTGCACATGCACACACACACAAATCTCTTCATGCCCCCAAAATCGTAAATAAGCTTAAAAAAACCCCAAAACCCAAAACAATCAACCAACACCCACCCACCCCATCCCAAAAAAAAAACCAAAACCAAAACCAAAACAGAAACATGACGCAAACTCAACACTCAGAATCACAAGTACCAAACAGTGGATCTCAAGGCTACAAAAGATTTAAGAATCATGAACTCCACACCATGCAAAGACACCCCTTAGCCATTCTAGAAAACAAAAAGCCCCTCTCTCCGTTTAGGCAAATGCTAAGCAATGTGTATACTGTAATCTGAATTTTGAGAGTAATTGAGAAAGCAGCCTGATGGCCCTCAGCATTGACTGTTACTTTCCTCCAGTTAATATTACAAGAGAAGTACTTCTTCTTCAAAGGACTTGTCAAGCCATGCACTCCATCATTCAGAAGTGCCAGGAGCAAAGTCAGCTGTGCAAAGTTAACTTGTTCCTTTTTCTTCTCTTCCTTACATTTTAGCACTATGCCCTTTAACTAAGTGAGAAAAGAAAATAAACTGTTAACAACAGAAGGCCCCATGTCTATTCACAGGGCACAATTCAAACCATTCTGAAAAGAAAGTTATTATGTCTTGCCCACGGGCTTTTCCTTTAACAGACTCAACAGGACACTCAAGGGGTTATCCTGCAGATTTGTAAGAGGATTGGCAAGCAGGATTCCTCCTTGCAACTGCTGCTTGCTAACCGATACACTGTGATTCCTAAGCTGGTTTTAATTATGTTTCCACGTGGCAGAGATTTCCCCTGAAGCAGGTATGAAGCGCAGCAGGTACACATCCTCTATCATACGAACTTTGGCACTGTTGCTGGGCACCGTGCCTTGCAGAGCTGCTCCTGCTACGCAGGACCGCACGGCTGAGAAGCTGTGTACAGCTGCAAGGTGCCGGCTTTGTGCATGCCGAAGGCTGCAGAGGAGGACTGCCGTGCTACGCAGCGGGGTACGTAGCTGGTACGATGCGTCGGGGTGAGGAGTCGTCCCCTGGGTGTTTGGCATGCAAACCACAGCACTTCTAGCGCATCACCCAAATCAACGTCCTCACCCGCAGATCTAAGCAGATTCATTATCTATCGGCAGTTGCTGTTAAAGACAAACATGCACAAGATACTTACTATAAAATGTCAGTTCTTTCCACCAACTGCTGAAAAACAACATAACATGAAATGAACAAGATATAAAACTTTATTGGTTTTAGGCCACTCCAAACAGTATCAAAAGGAAAATAATCAGGAAGCTTTGAACAGCAACAAGCGAACCAGTGGGAAGAGAGAGACTCAGAAGGGCGTCTTCGCAGACTGGCACAGGAACTCCATGCCCTGAACCGGAGCCGCAATTCTCCCTGCTGCAAGCAGCAGTGACAGGCAGTCCTACAGGGGAGTACTTCCTCCTAGCAGCGAGTGATCCTAAGCACCCGCAGAGCCCGTGGGTGCTGCACATGTCGAACGCCAACAGGCAGCAGAGAGCAACCAGCAGTCCCGATGGGACATCCTTCACCTGCGCCTCCTGCTCGTGTCCGAGCCTCGCCATACGCCCACATCGTCTTCTGTGGAGAGTCGTTTCACTTCACCATCACGCAGGCTGCAGCCAGTTGCACCAGTCCCTTCTCGCGGCGTACGTTCACTGCTCTCCTGTATCCCCCCCTCCCGGTCCTTCCAGCTCCTTCCTTCTCTTCCTTCTTTTTTCGCAGCCTCCTCCATTCCAGAGCACCACTCCTTCCAGAAGCAACTTCCTAAAAATCTCTAGGTTTGTTCTCTTTTTCTTTATTTTCAAGCCTGTTTCCTTGCAGTCTGGATGTTACAGGTGGCACACCTGTACAGGCAAAAAAGAGTAACAGTTACCGTTGGCTTTCTTTTTATCTTAAAATTATATACATACCTATGTGTATACATAAAACTTTCCAGGATCTCCTGAAACTGGGAAGCGTCTCTAGAGATACTTTGAATAGGACAAAAGCCAAGTTCGCTAAGGGCACAATAAATTACTTCGCTAAAGCTTAGCTGTTTCTGAACCAGTTGCACATCACATTGCCGCAGTAACATCTCACCCTGCATTTAGAGAGACCGCACAGGCCATGATTTCAGACTGGCAGCTAACGGAGTAACTGGGTGATGACAAGCACAAAGCATTGAGGCGTGGAGCAAAGCGAGTGGAGAAGCGTGCATTTCCACAAGCGCTCTTTTCACTGCAGGACATGCTCCCGACTCCCGATGAACCTAGAAGAAAGCACCCATTTTTGAAGGGTTGATAATATTAAAGCCGTATTACTGTACTGGCTACGTCTACGCTACCTTGCCATATATTCTGCAAATCTAGGTTCGGTTCATCGATTTGCCAACAGAATTAAGTGAGACAACAATGTGATTTAGGCTTCTGGGACATGACAATTTGTAACTTGCAGTGCACTCTTTGTACATTGTAAACCACCCAAACAGGTTTTACAGCAGAATTTTAAGGGGCTTATAAAAAATGCTCAGTACATCTTTAAAAAAAAGCAACAAAACCATTAACCATTTTTATCAGAAAAAATGTCTTGAATTTTAACAGAAAAGTGATCTGACACATTTTTACTGAAAACATATATGAGCACAGTTTGTATCACTAAAGAACTGCAGTGCAGGCTTTGTGAGAGAACTGCATCAGAACTTAATTTTTAGGGATATTTCCCTCCCACATGGCACTGTGGGAGCCAGGCAAGCAGCGGGGCGGGCAGGAGAAAGCGGCAGGTCTAGCAGGGACACAGTGAGCACAGCAGGCCAGCAAGCTCATTTTGACACTCTGGGACAAGGAGCAGGAGAAACCTCGGCTGACGCAGGAGGATGGAGGAGGGAGCACAGAGACAAAGACGCTCATGGACATTCCAGGGCTGCAGAGCGAGATGCCAGAGCGAAGCAGAAGCAAAATTCAAAGACTCGCTCACATCCACTCAGGAGGCTCACATCCAGCATCAGGAATACAAACAGATGCCAGCTTTATGACTTATGCAGTGACAGTTGTTCAGAATAAAATCAAGTTCAGTGATGCTTACAGGTCTCCTCCGAGATGCTGCTAAGTTGAGAGAGCTCAAGTGCAGAAGGCAAGTTAGCAGTGAGACTGGAAGCTGAGGTGCTCGGGCCAGTTTGCAGTGAGTCTCCACCGAGTTCCTGGGAAATGAAGAGATCCTGACTGTCTAGAGAAGTTTCTTGGAAGGAGTCAGCCGGAAACCTTCTTTGTCATCCTTTAGTCTACTGGCTGTACCAAAGACAAAGTGCAGATCAAGGCTGGTGGCAACTACTCCAACCCTTTCCAGTTCTTCACAGAGCACACGCGGGAGACTTGAGCAGTACCGGCGCTGTGATTTCTGCTTTACCGTTGGTTGTAGGCCATCTTCAATCCCAACCCCTTGCAGCACGGTGTCCTGCAGCCAGCACCGCAGCCATGCCCATTTCTGGGCTTGCGCACCATGACCCCTTGGGATCCCTGGGGCTTCCCACAGCACAAACCACACACAGAAGGAGTGACAAACAGCACAAGTGCAAAATACATGAGACGCAAGGTACAAACAGTAATTAAAGGCAACATCACCAAAGAAGCCTGGTAATGTTTACAGCAGTTGTGCAACGTTAAACTCTCTGGGAAGTAAGAAAATCCCTCATGACTACCTAAAACCATCAAACCAACACCATTAATCATAACATTTTGCAATCTGATTTCGAATGTACTATTCAATGACTTACTAATCAAGAATAGAAGCTGAAGACATGTTGCCATGTATGAAACAAAAATAGCACATCTGGCAATATTTAGCAATTTCACAATATGGTATAGTTATATTCCAAGTTCTGTAAACAAGAGAGTACTTTTAAGCAACAAAAAAAAGGGAAGGATTTTTTTCCCCTCCAATGGAAAAGACATTCGCACACGTTTGCCTTGCTTTTGACACATAATGGACACCTTACGACTTCTAAGAGTCCTAAACTATGCATGTTTAAGTTCCTAAGCTGCTCGGGGAAAAAAATTATGTATTCTTTCCAATGTAGTAAGAAAATACATTGCATCTAATGGGGGGCTCTAGTCAGACATACAGAATACTTTTAAGCAATTTCAAAAGTACACAATTTGGACTAGAGTCTAAAATTAAGTTTCTCCAGCTTTCATCATGACTACAGACCCCATCGCTCCTTTCAGGACATTCAGAAATCAGCTGCAAAAGGTCTGCAAGCACGCCCATCAGGGATACAGCTAGGAGATAAACAGATGCATTATCGGAATTGCTATTTCCCCCCTCCCCTGTCCCCAGCTCTGCCTTCTCTTCGCATGGCAGTATTCTTACCAATCCCTCCAGAGAACACGAATGTGGGACGGCCAAGATGGACAAAAGTATGTGAAATATTTGCAGAACGAGATATCCACAGAGCAGCTAGGACAGGCTGGAGCTCTGCCCACAGGGTTTTTGTTGAGGAGAACCTCAGGAGATCGGTCCAACTGGGGATTATCCCAGGAACTGCATCAGCGGTGCAGCACTGAATGGCACCGACATGAAGAGGAAACAGGTTCAGTGCATCTCATGCAGCTATTTCGGTCTCTGAGCAGCTCTGCACCAAGCTGACAGCCCACGTTTTGGGTCACAGACAGCTAACCTCCTAACAGCCAGAAAGAGAAAGTGCAGAATTTAGAAGCTGATATGTTCAGGCCAGCTGTTACTGGACTGAAGCACTGCTCACACTGCCCTACACAGGTCCCAGCGATCACATCTTCTCCAGAGCCCGCTGAGCAGGCTCAGCCCACCCCAGAAGGCTGGAAGGCACTAGATCCGGATGGAAGTTGGTCACAAGCAGCTCTTCCTCCCCACTTTTTTTTTTTTTTTTTGAGTCCTGACCGTGCCACAGCAGGCAAGCTCATCTTTTTCATTAAAAAACCAAAACAGAAAACAGTCAGCTAAATTAAGTTTCTATTACTGTTTTGCAGCAGAGTAGTAACACGAACTGTTAACTTTGGCTGCTGAACTCTAGCAGTGGCTTTCAGAAGCCATCAGTTAAGAGGAAACAAAGCAGCCACACAGAAGAGAGAAAAAAAATACCGAAATATTTCCCCTCCTCTTCTTTTTTGCTCCATTCCCCATCCTCCCTGTTTTTATCCATCACAGACATTTTAGGAGAGTTACTGAGAAGAATCGTGTTTTGTCCCTTCATTCATTGACCAGACCTTCCTTCTAACTCTATTCTCGGACCGAGTCCATGCTGGGAAAACAAAGTCAGACCTTTTCACCCTGTTCAATAACAGACGAGGAACACCGAAAGCAAAGGAGAGGGAAAGCCAGAGCCCTGCCCTGAACCGCACCCTGCGGCACAGCCTGCGCATCTCTCTGCCCTTCAGGACCTGGGGAAGCTCTCAAGGTCCATAAACAATTAAAAGCAATTTCCCTTACAATCTGTATTCAAACACTGGGTGTCATTCAGAAAGTTATTGGTTGAAGGTTGATTTTTCTCATTTTCTGGATTAATATGTACCTTACAAAACTTATGGTACAGTAGTGTCTGACTTCTTTAATACTAACATATCAATGTATGCCATTCTCCTAACAGGGCTTTAATGTCTTTAGGCATTTTCAAACAGGTAAAAGAACAGTAATTACTTGTTCATGCAAAACCTACAGATGGTATTAAAAAAAAAAAAAAAAAACAACCCACAAAATACAAGAATCTTGCCCAACAATTAGTCTAATTGGTACCACTCATCTCTCTTGGCAATACGTATATACTCAAGGGATTTTTCTCTTAGGAATTCTATTATATTTCACTTTCTTTCATCCCAGTGTGTGCCACCGCAGGTGATATGAGGGCTATTTGTGCCTTTGCACAGTTTGGGCAATAGGAATAAAGAGAGCTGGAAATTACTTATTATACAGTTTTTTAATCCCACTATTAGCTTAATCTGGTTCCATAAAGCCTCCTTTCTCCTCTGACTCATTTTCCATTATGCAAATACAGAACAGATATTGTATGCTTTTTATCTCATGTTCTAGAGATGCTGCTGTGCCAACTCACCCAAAACAGAGCAGAGAGGAGACCGTTCTTGCTGTGTGCTGTCTTTTGCTGGAATGACAGAGGTACTTTTGAAGGAAAAACCCTAAAACCAGAGAATTCTTTGTTGTGCTGAAGTTTTCCACCAACTCACGGACGTGTGGCTGTACACACTGAACACATCCCCATGTTTTTTCTCGGAGAGGCTAATATTTTCTTTAGCCAGCCTCTGAAAGCAGCCTGGTCAGAAACCCAGAATCCTGCGACAAATTTGCAAACCCACCTGCACCCATCCAGCCTCAATTTTCAGCATCTGTAAAGATGGAGACTTAATACCCAGCGTCAGTAGGTGCTTTGAGATCAAGAGGTTAGCACGAGTAGCAGCATGAACTTTTCTCCACACATCTATAGACACGCAGACAAAGCCACCAGAGCTCAAGAAAGTCCTGTTAACTAGATCTGGTAACAAATGTAAAGCATCTGAGCCTTCAGGCTCTGGTTCGACAGCTGCTGAGCCACTGCCTCCACCTAAGGAGGTAACTGAAGCCAACATCAACTTTGCTGCTTTGCAGAAGGGATGGGAAGCAAGTTCCCCAGCCTGTACTTACTCTTCCTGGGGCCAAACACCACCCTCCACTATAACCACACGTAAGCATCGGTTATAAGAAGCTCCAGTAGTCTGCTCCAGGGCTGCAGGTAAAGGTCTGTCATCTATGAACAGGCTTGTGAGTGGGGTAAATCCCACTCACAAGTGGGGTGGGGGCAGAGATCACAAGCACTGTCTCCCGCGTCTGAAATATGGCCTGAAAATCCTGTGAGACACAAGTCTACAACTGGAAGAAGTCTTCTAGATCTTATTAGCAACTCCTCAAAATAGTCTGTTACATGCTGAGGTGCACAGAGGCAATTTCTCAGAGAGAGAGATTCACAGAAAGGTCCGTCGAGGAAGCGGCATGCGGGTCGTTTTCTGCAGCCCTGTTAGGACACCCACTGACAGGGGCAAGTCACCTCAAGTCACCTGCTGGAGCAGAAAGTATCCCAGTTAAAATAGTGGAAACCTGGAAATAAAGTCAGGGTAACACAGAAAAACCCTAATTACTGCAAACTAAACCTGTACTTTGAAACTTAGCACCTGTTAATGCAAAATACTGTAATGAAATCCCTGCCAGCAACAATGAGTATATAAAAAGCAGATATCCATGTTGAATCTGTCCTTAAAAATGTGTATTTTCACACACTGTAAAAAAAAAAAAAAAACCCACAAAAAACAACAAACCACCAACAACCAACCACAAAAAAACAGCAACTCAAACCAAGAACAACCTCCCCTCATGACAAGAGCTCTGCTGCTGACTGAGGCCATCTACAGATTTACTACAGAAAGTCATGCACGGGCAATCAAAACAAACAAATTGCTTCCTGTTCTCCAGCCACTCCTCATGCGTTTACACCGTAAGCCCTTGGTGATTAACACACAGCCCAGCCGAAGCAGGTCGGCAGGAGGAAGAGCTGAGGGACAGCGGGTGTCCCCGGCGGGCTGCGGGGACAGGGACAGGGAAGCCGGCAGAAGCTCCGGCCCCACCTGGCAGGGCTGCGCACCACCATGGGCCTTCTCAGGCTTCTCCTCCCCCGTGAGAGTCACTCCTGCCTGAAGGCCAGCTTTTCATATCCACGTGCTCTACTTTTAAACTCAAATCTGCACAATAGAGACAGATAGACAGACAGACTCAAGTTCCACATCAAGACGTCTGTACCAAGTATCAAACTGCATGTACTATTACCCTTTAAAAGAGAGGGTGGTGGGAGGCGGGCTGGCTTCAATCAGTACCTTGACTTCAAAGACCGGAGAGCCTGTGTGCCAAGTTCAGCACTAATAAAGAGACCCCGCGGCTCAGTTACCCACCACAGCTGGCAAGGGACAACCACCCAGCAGGGGACAAGCCGTGTAATGGCACACAGTGACGTGCCGGAGGAAGGGGTGGCATTACGCGGGGACCTCTGGGCCAAGCAATCCCGCCTGGGGCCTTGCACCAGCACCGACCGAGCGCAGCAAGTCCCGGCTGTGCGAGTCCTGGCCCGGCCCGCACTCAGTGGTGAAAACAAAAACTTTTACAACGTCAGTGAGATAATGGACTAATTACTGAACCTGGAACTGCCTCCGGGTTTTGTCAGACCAGCTGACAGTTCCAGTGCTGGTTACTTGCTGCGGTGCCTCCACTTTAAATTTCTTGCCCTCAGTCAAAGACAAACCCAAGATCCAGATTTGGATTTCTGAGTGCCATGTAAGACCAGAAGGGAAAGAAATAAAAATGCAAGCTGAGCAAGGAGTTGCCTAAACACTCGCTTTGGAAACAGCCACGTCCTAAGCACAGGAACACACCTACAAAGGCAGCCTGGGCAACGGCTGTTTTCCCCGCGGCAGAGCCCGCCGCTGGCACGGCAGATACACCTCGGCTCGAAACCTCCTGACCCAAGAGACGGGTGCTGCCGAGGGGCCGGGGCAGCCCAGGCTGTCCGGTGCAGCCCGGCTCCCTCACCTACATGCTGAGCTATACCCCTTGGGAAGTTTATTTTTACCGGGGCTGTGTTTTGGCTGGGATAGAGTTAATTTTCTTCCTAGCAGCTGGTATAGCTACTATAGGCGAGCGAGCAGCTGTGTGGTGCTTAGTTGCCGACTGGGGTTAAACCACGACAGGGGCCCAAATGAAGCTTTCTTATAATATGAATTATGTGAAGAAGGGCTATCAGAAAAGACCAGCAAACAAGTAACATTGGCACTGTTCAATTTTCGACCAACATGAATTCCCCGAAATGTTTAGAGCAAAGGGCTCAGGCTAAAAATTAAGTAAGTAATTTTCTCTGGTATTGAAATATGAAACCAGAGGTTTTGCAACAACCAGTTCAAGCGCTAGGACAACAGACATGCCTCCACCGCTCCTCTATAAATAGCAGTTTTCTCCCAAGATTCCAGCATCCCAACTTAGAAAAAAAAAAAAGCATGGTATTTTATTTCTACATTTCTAGAGCATGACTACTATCAGTATCTCCCTTCTGTTGTCAACTGAAAGAAAAATACTTAAATATCTTTATTCCTGCCCCAAGCAACAGGTGAGATTAGATAGCGGGGTACAGACCTCCCAGGGTACAGCCTCCTCAGGCTTCCACCTAGGCTGGCTCCTCCAGAGAGGCTGGTGGGAACTCACCTTCCTCTGGCAGCATCCAGCATCTGCCTGTCCGCACCGGGAGATGCCGGTCCCCAAGGCTACCACAGCAACTCACTCCCCCATGGTCTGCCCTCCTGTGTCTTATATGATAGCAAGTGCTTCCAGTAACAGCCTTTTAAATTCCATTAAGTACTATACGATAGCAGCTTAAATTCAAGTTATAATCGTAAATTATGTATTAATTTGCATCTTTCTTACCTGTAACATCTCTCACTGGTATAAGTATATAAAAAGGTATCATCTGACAAAGTAGTATATTTTACAGCTTTTTCAAAAAAGCCTGGATTAAACACAAATCTTGGAAAGAGTCAAACAATAAAACCTAAAAATAGTATAAATATTTATTTTTAAAAAACACTGAATCAACTTCATTACACAATTTTGAGTCTGGCAGACTCAAGTATTGCACCAGCTGTGTAATACACAGAGCTCCTGGAAGTGCAAATCTTTTTCCTCCCTCTAATTGGGACCAGGAATCTTACACTTTCGCGTCCCTGCTGGGCAAGAATCAATGATACCGATCTAACACCGAAGAAAAGCTGCCTTACGAGCTGCTAAAATGAACTGCAGAACCCCAAAGTTCAAGACAGACTAACAAGATTGCTGAAACGGCATCAGCCAAAGACGTCCCCCACCAATGCCTTGGTGTCCTTCACCGCTCTCGCCCCCCAGCAGAAGACCCTACGTGCCGTATGACCCGTACCAACAGAGAGGACACATCTGCCTTCCTGACCACAACAGAGCCACTGCAAACCCCTTGCTTCAAATGCACAGGCGTGCCAACATACACTGCTGTAATTGCTCATCAATGCAGATCACAAAGACATGGCGCTCGGTGACACAGACTGGCCAAGGACAACGAGGAGAGCGGCTCCTCACACGCCAGGGGACTGCCCCATCACAGGTCAAACCTCACCGCCAACCCAGACACTTGTCTGTCCAAAAACACAGGGGTGCATTTCCCATATATAATTCACAGTCCGCACCTACAACTAACCACCTTCTTTCCAAACCTCTCTCGTCTGAATTCTTACCCGAGCCATCTAAAGCAGGTCTTTCAAATTGTGTGCAGAGATGTTTGAGACCGTAAAACTTCAGCCAGTTCAAGGTTTTCATTATTTCCTTGTGATGTACCAGTTAACAGCTCTCAGCTCCTCACAATTGCTAATTCACAGCTGCTATACATTGCTGATCCATGCCCCATGGAAAGTCCCCAGTACATCAGATACCATCTTCCTAACATCTAGACTAATGCCAATTCAAATCAAACACTCCCTTAAGACATTCCAGCCCATAAAATCTGTGAGGCCACAAGTCCGTTTCCTGCAGACACTTCCTTTCATCTTCACAGTTAATGCCTCGTGGGATATCAAAGACAGCATTTGGAATATCTTTAGGAGATGCAAGAAATTCACTTTTCCCCAAATAGAGTTGCAGTTTAGATTTTTCCTGTCTGAAACAAGTGGGGAAAAAAATAGCTACTGTTTTACAGACAGCCTTTAAAATCCCCATTAGCTGGCTCTCATGGTCACATCCTCTGCACAGTACTTCTGCACTCTCAAGCTGTCACACAAGCGCTTGAACAGCGTTTTGCACTCGGACGGCACTTACCGACGGGCAGGCGGAGGGTGATGTTGTTGCAGAAGTCGGTGTAGCAGCACTCGGTCTTTGTGATGTTCTTGGAACTGTGGCAGAAGACCTGCGCGTTCAGCTCCGGGAGGGAGACGCAGGACTTGATCACCTCCTCCCGCCCGTTGGTCAGCATGACCGAAGCCCAGCAGGCACCCTCCGTCTGGCAGGTGAAGTTGGTGTGCTCGCACAGCTGGCACACGCACTTCAGACCTGAAAAAGAGGTTTCCAGCTTTCGTGAGAAGACCCCGGGAAGACAGACCCCCACGGCAACCATGCCAGCTTGTCTTGCCAGTCAGCCAAGGCTAGCCGTTTCACCATGAGCATGCCGCGGGAGCGCCAGCGCAGGTCCCATGCCGGGGCTGTCGGCTGTGCCGGTGATGGGGCTGCCAGGCTGCAGGAGGAAGCCGGTCCCGGGAGGCCCCCGACAGCACAGGTCCCCCACACCCACAGATGACAAGTTCTTAAACCAGGTGGTCCTTGGTCACAGGAAAGTGTATAGCATCTGTCTCGCGTGGTGGAGAAGACTGACCACCCCAATAAGTTGTTTCTGTGAAAGCTGCCTTTTGCCTAGGTGGGGAGACGGAGGTTCAAGTCTTCAGGTTTATGTTCTCCTACGGACTCAAGACACCACCTCAGACAAGGCTCAGGACAAACACGGCCAAAAAATGGCATGTGCTCCATTTCGAGATGTATATTTAGACACAGCTACGTTCATTATGTGCTGCATTTTAAATAATACCAACAGCCACTGTTTAGGTAGCCGTGCTGACTTCCCAAAACACGGCCACCCCTCACCTGTGCCAGCCACCCCCCGTGCCAGCAATACGCACACCTTGCCAGAGCCAACTGGGTTAGAGCAACGAGTCTGAGGAATGGCCAAGATGCAAAGTCCCGGCACACGCCACCCTACGCCCTACAGACAGACACGGGCAGTAACGACGGACTTTTCCTCCCCATCTCTTCTGAGACAATGCACCTTCTTCAGGCACACAAACCGCTGTCCAATTTCTTTTGGTGCAGAAGTCTGATGACTTCCAAGCTTTGCATGTTTTTAACAATATCTTCATGTTTTACCAAATCAAATAGAAACACATTTAATAACCACTACATTTTTTAGGCTTTATTGACTCTCCCTTGGAAGAAGAGGAGGAAGCCAAAGCCACATCATCTCAGTGAAACACCAGATACCAAGAACAAATTTTTTTGCCTTCCTTCTTTTCTTCACCTGCTTCATAGCAATTTTTGCTTGCTTCATTGCCAAGTTTAGGAGCCCATGTTAGCAGTGATACAAGAACCAAGACATTTTAACCTTGGGCTGAATGCAATTTCCACAGGAAACACTTCCTTAACTGCACTTTATATGATTGTTTCTCTAAAAAACCCCCCATTTTAGAGCACAGAGACTTGATCTCTTCAACTTTTGACTTAAACAGTTCTTATCCCACCACAGGCTCTCCAAAAGGTGTGCATTCTGTACACCAGGTCAGTTATAACTGCAAGATTGAACACTGCTCTACTTATGGGAGCTAGGGCATACAAAAAAAAGTAGTTTTATCCATAAATCCATTCTGTTTCTTTGGAATGGGGGGCGTGTCCCACACCCACAGCCGAGGAGGAAGGTGCGATGACCGACGGCTGCAGCAGCGCTCGCCACCTGGCAGGAGTTGCAGGGACTCGTCTCAGAGTCTCTGGAGGAGACAGACGTCAGCACGAGTCTGATTTCTGTTTCTGTGACACTATTTGTTTTCTTTACAACCGTCTTCATCCTGTGCTACCCTTCTGAAATAACAGCTTGTAGTGTTTATCTTCAGCTCAGGCCCGCAACAAACTTCCCTGGCACCATATGTTTGTGTTTATCTTGGATGCAGGGTGCCCTAGGAACCATATCACTGTCTGTCTGCTTCGGCTTTCTCTCAGTATGGGGAGTGAGCACAATCAATCACCCAGCAACAGAACAGGTGAATCTCTTCCTTAAAGACATTACCGTAGTCCTAGAAGAGATGCCAGGAGCAAGACTCATCAGATCCAAATAAATAAGAGATCTAGCAGAGGAAAAACAGACACATCACCACCAATACTGCAAAATAAAAGCATTACTTGAGGAAATGAATATAAGACTGTCGCAAGCGTCTTCAGTGTTTCAGACACGTCATTATGCTGGTTTTTGTCCCCCTTTCTCATGGTCTAAAAATAAAATGGGAAATGGTCTTTACGAAGTCATCCACAGTAGATAACTGACAGTTTTATCCATATTCCGGTATTTTGCAGATTGCTCGAGAGAGGAGCTGATCAAAACTGTCACTGCAAGCCCTGAACAGCCCCAAGGGTATTCCTCTGAGCACCGTGAACGCAGGGTGAGAAAAGGATGACAGAGAAGCCTCTTCGGCTCTGTAACCTCACTTTGACCAAGCTAAGACAGTCACTTATTTCCAGAACGAAAGGGGCCTTGCACCACCTCGAGCCTACCTGTAACCAGAGCTGCTGGAAGCCACGCTGGCCAACAAGCCCGAGGGGCGGCTCGCTTGGCAGGAAAAGCAAGGGGTGCCACCACTTGAAGTGCAGTATTTTCTACTGTTGTATTCAGAGACCATTCTACTGTGCTGGATGTGCTTTTTTCTTTCTACATCACCGATAGAAAGATTCTAACCCCATTTTTCCTATTCTTTCTGAATATGTTGCTCAAAACGGACTTGTCCAATCTACTGCCCTCAACTGCAAGTTCACAGACCTATGGAAATCAGCCCTGTTCCCCACAGAGCTGTTTCTGCGAGAAGCCATTATGCAAACAAGAACAAAAATAAAAAAATTTTGGGTCAAAATTCTCAATACAACCCAACCACATTATTATTGCGTCTGAAAGCAAAAGCATTTGGCTACCAGATGACAAGCTGGGAGGAGCAGGGAAAGGAGCATGTTGCACTCAATACTTCCAGAGAATTTTCATGCCCACTGGAGACTAGAAATTCCTGGAGACCAAGATGGCTCAACAAGCATTCCCTCTTCTCCTTCGGAAATACTGAGCTCACGGAAGTCATGTGAGTCAGGCACACAAACTTCTGCCGGGAACACTACGTTCAGTTTGGAAGAGGTGGAAGAGCACATGAAGAAAAACTTGTCCACACCCAAAAACATTACATCCTAAAAAACTTTTTAATGTATGTTTGCCATACCCCACTTGAACTGTTGCCTTTTTTAATCATTCCTTTAAAAAAAAGCTGAGAACCACTGCCCCAGTGGGTACAAAGCCTTCTCAACCCAGCTCCTGCCAGCTGTCCTATTCCGGTCCCGACTCTCACCCTCTCCCAGCTCTCGTCCCCTCATCGTCAGGCAGCTCCAGGCTCCCGCTGCCACCTCATCCCAGGGGCTGTCCCCAGGAGTGCCCACAGCTCCCCTCCGCCGCATCCCCTGCCCACCTCTGCCCCTCCCAAGGTGGCTCACGCTCGCTATTCATACCGTGCCAGTTCCCAAAGCCTCACTGACACATCCTCCCAGTCCACACGTCTGCTCCTTCACCCTCTCCCAGTTCCTGCTTTACTCCCCTGCTCTCGGTCCCGCTTTCCTTCCTACGGGTTGCCAGCTGCAGCATTGGCCCCCACAGCCTCTCAGTCCCGGCTCCGTCAGACTCTTCCCCCATCTCTCGGCCAAGGCTTCATCCTCCCCCTGCTCGGCGGCAGCGGTCCGAGCCGGGGCAGGGGAAGCACCGTGCTGGCAGCACCGCCCAGAGGTTTTTCTGCTCTCCGTTACTTCTGACAGCGCTGCGCCAGCCTGCATCCGAGACCAGCTGCTCCAGCCAAGTCTTCCTAAACCGAGACTCTCTGGGCTGGAACAAGTTTGGGCTGTCGGATGATGCGTGGCAGAAGTCAAATGGACAACACCGTCAGAGCTGGGAGTGACACACAGGTCGGCAAGAATGAAGACTTCACACATCTCTGCTGCTAACAAGATTCAAAGGGGTCCTACTGAGAGGTGGAAACTGCATTCCCTCCCCCTTCAGCCTCATAATTCAGATTTTCCTGCCATTGCTCACCCCAGGTTAAATGCTGCCAAATTTCAAGCCCTTACGCAGGGGGAAAAAAAAAAAAAAAAAACAAACCAGGAAAACAGTGCAGCTAAATCTGTTCAAAGACAAGATCAGCATTTGAGTTGTGGGCAAGACGAGACTCTCTCTTCCCAGAAAATTTACATAGACCACTTTTAAATATAATTCTACAAAAATAGAAGCCCAAGGTTCCCTAGCTATCTGCCTGTGCTACTGGCTAATTTCTCACATATAAAAAAGGATAGAAAACTCAAAACAGATACAAACACTTGACCTTGTTTCCAAGAGCATTTATGTACATCAAGAATCCTTTGCAGAAAGAGCAGAAAGATGATCTTAAAATACAACCATAAAAGTACAACTTTTCTGCACCTGTGCTATTTCAGCTGCCTCACCTCGGTGGAATCAGGAGAAAGGAGCCTGGGCCCTTCTGAACATGCCCTCAGGAAGTTCCTTGCTTCTCCTGCTCCCAGTCCCGCTGGACGGGGGTAGGTGACAAACCCCATCAGCTCTCAGCTCTCACCCAGCATCGCATCCCCGCACCGTGCCACGCACGTAGCTCCTCTCAGACACTTGTACAACCACTCGAACTCTGTCGAGCCTCTATCACCATCCCCACTGACATCCTCCGGGACACTGGACTCACCAGAATTTGCGACTTATCTGTGTTGATCCACTAGACACATCCCAGTGCTGTTAATGAGTTTATTAATGAGAACGTCCTCTGTTACCCTTTCCTTTTTATGGAAAAAATATCCATATCCAGTTCTACAACTTAGCAATGTATTTCAAGCTTTCACGTTACACATCTGCACAGTTTCTGCTCTAATTTGACTCCACTGCTGTCCCAGAGAGGCTGGCAAGATGTTCCCCCCAGTTTACAGACCAGAGGGATAACAGCACGATGACGAATGTCTCACAATGCTCAAGCCAACACCACCTTTGAACCATGCTTCCCCTCCCAAGTAGCCATTCTACAGCACGAAGGAAGAGGAAGAATTTGCAAATATTGACTGAAATTCTGCAAGTTCCTATATGCAGCAAGAAATGCTTATTCCCTCCCTGGGGAAGGCGCACCGCGCTGCTCCAGCTCTGTTCCCAGGGACGGTCCTGGCAACATTACCGGCGATGCACTGTCATGGGGGAAAGCCGGGACTTCCACCGCCGTGGAAACCAGAGAAGTGGAATAAGGTGATTGTGAAGGAGTTAAAGGGAAAAGGATCAAAGAGGTAGGAGGAAACGTGCTCCCAAAGTTTCAAAATAAGGCACTCTTTAATCCAGTAATGAACATGACTCCTTTATTTACTCAAGCACAACAACATTTCCCTTAAAACGTTGCATTCTCTGGTTGAGAAATTAGGAGAAAGTGAACAACTGAAATATGCCATGGCCTCAGAGAGCTATGTGAGGCATCCAAACTTGGTTACCAATGGTTACAGTTCTCTGAGCATGTAATCCTCCAGCAGTCATTAACAAATTTGTCCTGAATCTCCCCAAAGCACCGCACCCCCCGCAGAGGCTGCACCCCTGTAAGGACCACGAGCACGTTCTCCTGCCGTGACGGCTGCACAGCCCAAGGCAGGGCCGGGGGCAGGAGCGGACACGCCGTGGGTTCCCTTCAGCAGGCACAGCAGTTACAAAGACACGTTGCACGACAGAGGTGTGCAGTCCCTCTTGTCTCCCAAAGAGAAGGGGAGCACGTGGCAAGACCCAAGTGAACAACAAGAGACACTCAAAGCCAACCGAGGTGACTGGGAAGTTGATTCACAAATTGTCAGCCACACAAGGAAAGCAACTTTTAGATAGAGAGACCACAAGGAACAGGTGTTCCCGGGGTTTAGCATTTTTAAGTAGTTTTCAAGGATTTTTTTTCTGCTGTTATTGCAATAGGAGTTGAGACTATATAACAATTTCTTGGATGAGACCCGCTATGAATCAAGGACAGAATGACCTGCTCTTCAGAGCAGAAAATAACTGACATGACTTACATAAAAAGCAACATTTTTTCTTTTTAGTTTTCAATGCAACCGTAAGAAAACGCACAGTACAAGCAAACACGCTATGCGATTAACTTACATAGCAGGAGAACTGAGCCAGCATCTGATTCACAACAAATCAACACAAAGATGCACAACAGATTTTTTTTTTTTTAATACTTCCACCAGTTTTCCTCAAGTGTCAGCTTCAAATACGTGAATCACTGGATTCACTAGGTAGCAGTGTCTTGTGACTACAGGGCAGCAGAGCATTTCAAAATTAAATTGGAAAGCAAATATCTAAGCGGCCTTATAGCAATTAATTGTCTTTAATCATGATGGGAAGGAAGGCTGACTATCCAGAACGTTTCCATCCTCGATCTGTACAGTCATTCTGTCTTGCGCACTTCTAGATATACTTTCACCCTATTCCCAAATTAAGAGACCTGGGGCTCACGCGCACGTGGGCTCTCCACGCTGCCTGGGTCCCCTGCCGCGGGCACAGTGCCCGGCGCGAGGACAGGGCTGCCTCCACGCAGGAGACGTTACAGCACCGCAGGACGCACGCCCGGACCTGACCCACTGGCCGCCCTGTCCGCCTCCCTCCGGGAGGGTGCCGGGCGGCAAAAACGTCACTGTTGTAAAAAGGGGCTCAGAGGAGACCCTAAAAACTACAGACTGGTTGTTTCCCGTTGTCCAGTCCGTTGCTCGTGATGGAGCTAGAACAAAGACCGGAGCAGGCGCTGGTAAAGGTGCTGCAGGGTCTGGCACAGTCCCTCGGCAGGCATTCCCTGACCGAGCCCGCACGACTGCTGGTAATGGACCACGGGCAAAGAAACTTCGTTGCCACGAGGCAGAGCTGTTTCAATCTCAACCAGGGGTCAGCCCGTTTGTCTGGCAGCAGCTGAGATAAAAGGTAGGGGGAAACCGTCAGCTGTCAGTGAGAGGCTGTTATCTGCAGAGTCACACAGAAACGTGTGGTGTGCTCCAGTGATCTGGAAAGGGGAATCGATAATAAAGCAATAAGGTTTGCTGACGATAGAAAAAGTAGAACTGACTTCAGAGCATCACAAAGGTATCTCACCATGCTGAGGGATCAAAAGCCAGAGGAGAGTAAAATCATACAGGAGAAAAAACAAGTTCAGCTGTGCAGTGCAGTAACCAGCCCAATGTTAGCTATCACCACTCGGAACAGAGACGGCCGTGCCTTTCTGGGGAGCTCTGGAGAACATCAGCTCAGCTCACGGAACGGGGCACAATCAGGAGAAACCAGGAGGAGATCCAGCCCGCCGTTCTGCCATTTGGGATTGGTTCCCGTCACCCACTTCAAAAGGGCACAGGAGAGGCTGAAAGAGTTAGGGGACAGACGGCAAGGGGGACTGGACATAGATTAAGAAACTGGGCTCTTTCATGTCAAAGGCAATTTTGGGGAGATATGAAAGTTTTCTAAAGAAATCATAGATCATATTGAGAAGACGAATGGGATCAGCTACTCACCATTTCCCATTAACTCGAAAGCTCTCGGGCAGCACAGACGTTATTGACAGCAGATTCACAATAAGCAAAAGGAAGCACTCCTCTTTCTCATGCTGCCTTGCCACCTTCCCCAGCGTCAGGTGTCGATATTGTTGCCACCGCTTAGGATAAAGCATTAGCGTATTCAAAAAGTCATTGGACAAATCCACCCTTATGTACTAGAGATCTATAGAAACAGCTATGCGTAACGACACAAACACATCTTCTGACTGAGAGCCCTTAACCTGCAAGCTGCCGAGAGCTGGGAGAGTTCGGAAAGGAGTTCAGAAAGCACCTTCTGAACTTGCACTGTCTCCCACCCTCCTTCCTCGAGCATCTGCTGGAGGAGCAGCAGCGGCCGGGGCTGCTGAGACCCCCTTTCTGCCTCCCGCACACAGCCACGAGCGCAGCCAAGCCAGGAGGGGAGAAGAATTAACTTGCAAATATCGACTGAAACTCTGCAAGTCTTCACGTGCAGCAGGAAACGCATATTCCCTCCCAGAGCACTGCACCCATTCACACGGGCAAAGAGCGATCTGTCTCCTATAGTCAGCCACATTCATGGAAGGGATAGCACATCGCTGTCAAATTTATTCTCTTGTAACGCTTTTCTTTATTAGAGGAAACCAGAATCTTGAGCAATGACAGGTCTTAAAAAAAAAATTATTTTGGACTACTATGAAAAATATGGAGAAGTTCCCTCTCTGGAGAGGGCTCTGGAAAAAAAATAGTAGGAGTAATAGTAGATTAAAAGCTCACTATAGAGACATGCTGCAAAAAGGACTGATACCAAACCAGGCAAAAACTAGAAAGCTGTAGAGAAGAGAGGAAAAGTAATTTTTCCAGAACTGAAGAAAATGTCTTAGAGTGAGAGACATTAAATAGTTCCAATGCTTTCATTTCTTAAAAATACCTATGGAAGTGATTTTATTAACATGTACGACAAGTATCTTAATTTTGGAGGCAGGATACTGGATACTCAAAATCCCTGTTCTAGAAAGCTCAGCAACCATGACAAAAAAACAGTAGACAGAAACTGAGGCCAGACATTTAACTTAATATTAACTGAGCAAGGAAAGGGCAACAAAACCCAGTGGAATTATTTTTGTTGGAATAAGCTGTCAAAGGACATTTGCTAATTTCTTCAAATAGGCAAGTCATCCTTTGAAAAGTTATGCTTTATGAAAGGTAAGCTATGCGGCAAAACACTATGTGTGCGAGAATTTTGTGAAACACAGAAAGAAAGCTGAGGAAGAATCGGCTGGTCTCGGTCTATAAGGCGCCAACAGAGGATCCAGTGTAGGGATGAGGGTACAAATTCCACGGGGAGGCAGCTGCGATAACATGGTGCTGACAGCATTTACTGACTCCAAGTCTGAAATGGCTTGCATAAAAAAGAATCCCTAGCACTGAAAGCTGAATATAGTCAACACCTGAAAACAGTTTGACAAGGTATTTTACATCCAGGAAATCACACTGACTGTCTCTTCCATTGTCACGCAGTTCCCCTCCAGTTAAACATAGCCTTTTTCACAAAAAGTAGGTACTACTGAGGGATGAAATTTGACTTTGAAGATGGAAATTTGAATGGTTTAGAATTACTGTATTAAAAAGAGCAAAGTATTTCAAAACAACACTTGGCAACCAAAAATGTCCCCTTTTACTTAGCCATCGCTGGTTTTGCCCCATCGTACGTCAGACTGAAAACATGTACTGCTGGAGAAGTGAGAGGGATGCGAGTTCTGCAAACACTGCTCTGATTACCTAGAATCAGCTTCCTAGTAAACATGGAATCAAGAAAACATTCACTTTTTAATGTACTTTCTTTATTCTTGCCACCACCAAACTTAAGATGAGCCAAGAACAGAAAGACAAAACGCCAACTGGCAGTTGGACTAGGTGATCATTGTAGGTCCCTTCCAATGGAACTATTTTCTGTAAGAAAAATCTAACTTGCAAAGACCATTTATTCTGGAAAAAAGCATTCCTGAGGCTACCCCAGCAGTGAAACGTAGCACCCCTGAACGAAGGCTGGCACGGGCAGAAGCACAGCCAGGGTTACATCCATCACTCCAGCACTAAGGCAATGGAAGAATTCTTGCATCTTGGGGGATGCCGGGATTACAGCGTCACTGAAAGCGCCCACGACAGGACATGTGCTAAAGCGACAAAACCTGCCAGCCTCCACCAGAGCGACTTGCACATGCCCGGATTCATCTACACGTGTCCAAAGTTGGTGGAGGGGTGGGGGTATCCCCCCCTCAATGGGTATTCACAGCATCTAAATTTAGGCATCCAACTTGGGCTTCAATTAGGACTTTGTTCTTGGCACGATAGCTAGAGACAATCCAAGATAATTCAGAGCCTAACAGTACTTGAGATAAACAGAGGAAATTGCAATTTTGAACTGGGATGGAGTTATTAGCTAAGTATCTCTTCCCTATCATCTGCTCACTGCTCAACACTTTCACGTCGCATGTTAATTACCAGGTTATCAGAACCTTCACAGCCAAGCAGAAGCTGAATTACTAGCCTCCAAAAATGAGCATGGAAAAAAGCCTTGAGCCTCTCCCTCCCAGCACCTGATAGAGAGAAAAATGTGGTAATACTCTACAGCTCCGAGGGGCTCCAGCATGATGTCCGGGACCCCTTTTTCTAGGGATTTTTGCTGAAAGCTCCGACATCTCAATGCCGTAACCCAGAACTCAAGACAGACTTTGGCAGACACTCCAGCCCAAATCCGGCTGAATCGACAGGCACGTCTGATAGCTCAGTCCCATCCCAAGAGAGGGATGGCTGCGCTGCACCACAGCACGCGTGGAGGACAACTGCACCGCTCTCGTTCCAGTAGTGCTCTTCAAAACTGACAAAATACCCTGGCCAGATTAAAGCCCAGAATAATCATCTGCAAGCAACTGGTAAGGATCTAGAGTCTAATCCAAAAAAGCAGAATTAACTTACACCCACTCACCCCACGTACAGTCTTTTATCTGTGCGAATTATTGGCAGACACCCTGGTAGCTCACGGAGTCAGGCCATTAAGTGCTTATAGTTCTCATCCACGTTGTTTCATTAAAGTTCTTTTGTTATGAAAGCTTTTTACTAAAAGCTAGGAAAACGGAGCTTCAGTGACCCGTAGAAATGAGAAGATAGCATCATACTGATAATTTGTTACGTAGCAGTGAATTAAATTGTTTTTACAATTTAAACAACTGCTTTGCTATTGCGGTACTTTTTTCCAAGGACATACTGGTTTTGGTGCATGACAACACATAGGCTTTTCAATATTACCAGTTAATAAGGACTGAGCAAAGCAAATTATTAAGCTGGAACAAAGATGCTTTTTGCAGAATGCGGCTCTCTGGACCTGTCAGCGACGCACACTTCCACGGATGTGCAGTGGCTGGTTCACAGCTTTGTGTGCAGGCAACAGCCATCGCCGTGTGTGTTATGTACCTGCGACTTACATTGCAAGTTTACATTCCATAGGAAACACTGGAATAAACGGAGTGTGCTAAAAATTCAGACTTAAGATTTACAGGGCATTTTCAGTGACTGTTTATAACTCAATACAAGGATATTTTACAGTATGGAAAAGACAAGACAGCAAAGTTGTTTGAATACAGTACTACTCATATAGCAAGAGTCCAGTTTGATGCTATTTTCATGCATTTGTCCTTATGTAGCAGTTTTCAATAGAAATCTATTTTGCTTCTCGTTTTTAAACAGTAAGTTTATATTATACGTGGCTGTAAGCAGTAGTTGCTCGTGCATGTGCTCTCCACTCTGCTTTCAGCTACACAGACTAATGGCACTCCCACAGTTACGGTAAAGATCCATTTCACACCTACCTGTTTTACTGTACATACAGGCATCTTTGCCATGCATCAGGGATAGCTTACGGTTTGAGGCTTGCTTTCTGCAGGATTAAAATGCATTTAAGTGGGAAACAAACTCTCACAAGCTTAGAATTTGTCTAAAGGCTCTCTTAAGAAATACAAAACAAGACAATTCAGTGCTGAGCACTACGAGAGGCTCACGTGCCACCACCATGTACAGTAACACGTTTCCTTACTGCAATCCACACCCACAACTCCTGTTTATTTAGAAACCCTCCATCAGGCTAAGTACTCTCTACGTCCCCCAAAATAATGCTGTGAAGAGTTTAGAAGAGTATGCAAAGCATTTGATACAACAAGATGGAGGCGATGTAGAACAAAGGTAGTAGGAGCCGGGGGGGGAAAGCAATTTTGAGAAGCCCACACGAGGTAAGCAGACAGGAAGCAGCAGGGCCGTTCAGCGCGTCAGTGGCAAAATACTTTTCCCCATAATCCTATAAATATTCCTGAATACTGGGGCACAATGGAAGTTCCTCAGGAGAACTCCACTGCCCAGCACAGCATCTTCAAACTTGCATGAGAGAGAATAGGGGTGAAAATGTTTACCAGAGCATGCTTAGTCATGTACCTTGATCAGACAGGCGCGGTGGAGTATGAGCAGGTGTAGAGTTGATCAAGCAGATGCACAGCTAAACACTTGACACTCAACAGCAACCGCTGCTCGAGACCTGAAGACCCTTTCTAGATACATGTAACTCCCCTTGGTGCCCCCTCTGAAGAGCTGCAAGGGTGAAGAGGATGTCTGTCTATCCCGGACCATACGCACACATACCATACCCGATCCAGACTCTGAAAAGACAACTAATAGGGTAGGAAAAACAGAGGACAATACTATTGCAACTTAAGAGAACAAAGCAATGCAAGACGGTTTTATATAAGTGGCTGTTTTATATAAGTGACAATCAAAGCCAATGAGATTTGTTAGCGTATTGGTCTCCAGAGGGAAGTGGTAATGGCCACAGCGTTGGCGACGCTTCAATTCGGTTCAAGCATACCAGGGAAAAACAAGAGTAGCACAGGGTTGCCTATTTCTGTGGTTCGCTTCCAAACTTAAATAATAAAAAACTAGACAAACAAAAGCGAAGAGCTTGGATAGATCAGGTTTTACGCCCCTTGAAGGTAACAAAGATTTACTAGATGTATAATGCTATACAGAACTACTTCAAACATCAACAGCTGAGCTTTGTTACTCCTCCTTTCCCAAACGAAGGGATTATATGAGCACTTAGATGTGGGAGTGGGCACAGTCCTTCCTTTCAGATTGGGGCTGTGACCACCTCTCTCCACAGGAGTGTGGTGAGCATCACACCAAGAAACTCCTGTGGTGAAAACATTGAGAGAAAAGTAAATTGGAGCAAACCTAATAGAAAAATTTGTACATGTTCTATTCTACACTGCCTGACTTTACCTCAAAGATAACTGCCGGTTTACAGAGCATTATTTGAGAGCATAGATTTAGTTTTTAAAGGAAAGACTAAGGAGAATAAGTATTTCCTACCACCTGCTATGCAAGAGAAGAACCTGTATCGGAAGAAGCTAGACACTGCATCTTTGGCACCCCTGCCCAAAGCCCCTGGGTTCTGAGCTTCGTCCCATCCGTGGTGTGATGGGACGGGATGGGGTACGCTGCCCGGGGCGGCCCCGCACGACAC
>NW_009211376.1:0-304 GCF_000690835.1 Fulmarus glacialis | reverse complement strand
GCAAGGTGAGGGTTGTTCCCGCCACGCCCCACAGCGCTCAGTCCGAGAAGCTGCCTCCGGGCACCGAGGGAACGCCAAGCAGGCTTCGGGTGCGGGCTGACACCCGTGGGGCAGGATGTGCCAGATACCACTTGTTCAAACCCAACGGACGAAGAACTTTTGAGCGCGCAGTACCCAAACGGCTTGGAACCAGCTTCGGGCAGGTTATTCCCCATAAATCCCAGCTGACCTATTTCTTGTGTATACATGTTGATCATAATTAAATGCATTAAGCTCCTTAACCTCCCGAGGAACAACGCTGACC
>NW_009211375.1:0-460 GCF_000690835.1 Fulmarus glacialis | reverse complement strand
CTGAGGGGGGATGTTCCAGCATCCCAGCTCCAGCCTCCTCATCCTCCCCGCTGTGAGTTCTCCCGACAGCACCGCGACGCAGCTCCTACCTTCTGCACCGCGGCACCTCTCTTGGTTTGGGGGAGCAGAGGGGAAAACCCTCTCATCCACCCCCACCCCAATTTTATCAAGACGTCCCTGCATGCCCAGTGCTGGTAGCGGAGGTGTGGGGTCCTCCTCTGCTCCCCACCTTGTGCCTGACCCGGGGCCCCGCTGAGCCTTCAGGGGTTAAATCCTCCTGATCACACATGTTTGGGATGTTGGGATGTTCCACACACACTTTCGGGATGTTGGGATGCTCCAGGAGAAGCTGGAGCGAGGTGCCGGAGCTGCAGCCATCCCAAGCATTGGGCAGCTTTGGAGCCCATCAAGGGACATTGAGGGACACCAAGGGACACCGAAGGACACCAAGGGACGCCGA
>NW_009211374.1:16601-17200 GCF_000690835.1 Fulmarus glacialis | reverse complement strand
ACCAGTGCCTGCTGCTGGCCCCCCCGGGGCACCTGGAGCTCCCTGGGGTGCTGTCGGCTTCTGCCAGCGAGGGCCAGAGCAAGCCGGAGGGCTCAGAGCCGCCTGGAGCAGGTGCGCAGGAGGGCTCCACTCCTGAGCGCCTGCTGTGCCCCATCTGCCAAGAGGCGTTCGCGCAGCCCAGCGTACTCAAGGAGCACTTCAAAACCCACCGTGCCCCACCGGGAGCCCTGCCCTGCCCCGAGAAGGGCTGCTGCTTCACCGCAGAGGACCGCAAGCAACTGCGCGGCCACCTGCGTCGCCTGCATGGGGCCTCCCCCGTGTCCTGCGCCTACCGTGCCTGCCCCCTGCTCTTCCCCAGCCGCCCGGCCATGGAGCAGCACCACCGCACCCACTTCCCCTTCCACTGCGGCCACTGCGACTTCATCACGGCCAATGCCAAGCTCTTCTGGCAGCACAGGAAGGGCCACGCTGTGGAGCCCCCCACTGAGACACCCGCGACAGGCGGTGCCCCCGGCTCGGCCCCCTGCAGCATTGAGCAGCGCTGCGTCCTGCCATTGGGTATGGCTGGGGGGGGGGGGGGGGGCCGTGGGGGCGGCTGA
>NW_009211374.1:16293-16557 GCF_000690835.1 Fulmarus glacialis | reverse complement strand
GTGCTGCGGGAGGGCTGGTGAGCGCTGTGGTCTGGCGGCTCTCTGCAGCTTTCCTTCCTCCCTGTGGCACGGTTTGTGCCCCCCATCTCAGCCAGGAGGTTTTCTACACGTGTGTGGGTAATGGGGGGGTGGCTCCCTCTCACCTGGAGCGTGATGATCTCTGTCTTTCCCCACTGAAGCAGCAGAAGGAGGGCAGGAGGAGGCAGGGAATTGCCAACCTGGCTGGGAAGCCGCCTCAGCCGAAGCCAGGCCAGCAAAACACGC
>NW_009211374.1:12347-16034 GCF_000690835.1 Fulmarus glacialis | reverse complement strand
GGGCTGGTGGGACGTGGGGGTCCTGTGCCATCCAGCAGCCTCATGTCTCCTGCATGTCCCAGTGCACTGTTGTCCCCTCTCCTGCCCTCTGCCCACGCAAATGTGTCCCTTCTTCTCCTGTTGCCCATTCTCAGCCGCTGCCAGACTTAGGCAAAAGCAGGCAAAAGTCTGCCTGGCTTCAGGGAGCGGGGGCATGCAGACAGGCCTGATTCAGGCTGCGCTGGATCATCTTTGCCAGCGTTGAGCTGGAAGGAGCCCACCTGAACCATGCTGGTGGCTTGGGGTGCAGACAGTCCCTCTGAGTAAAGAGCTGCTGTGTGACCGTATTTATGATAAGCCCTCACCCCAGCGCAGCTGGATCAGGGAGAGAACATCTGCCTGTGCTCTTCTTCTCTGTCTCTTCCCTGCTGATGGCTCCCCCTCCTCCCCTCTCGCAGGGGATGTCGCGGAGGGCTCCGAGTACCTCTACAAAACCCACATGTGCCCCGAATGCAAGCGATGCTTCAAGAAGCGGACGCATCTGGTGGAGCATCTCCACTTGCACTTCCCCGACCCCAGCCTGCAGTGCCCCAACTGCCACAAGTACTTCACCAGCAAAAGCAAGCTGAAAATCCACATGATGCGGGAGACAGGCGAGAAGGCCCACCGCTGCCCACTCTGCCACTACAGCTCGGTGGAGAAGAACGCCCTCAACCGCCACATGGCCAGCATGCACGAGGACATCTCCAACTTCTACTCCGATGTTTACTCCTGTCCCGTCTGCGAGGAGAAGTTTCAGCTCAGCCAGGCCCTCAAAGAGCACTTGAAGACTCACAAAGCCGAGCCCAAGAGGCTGAGCTGCTTCCAGGGAGGCTGCAACTACTGTGCGGAGGACCGGAAGGAGTTTGTCCGTCACCTCAAGGATGCTCACGGTATCAAGGCAGTGGAGTGCAAGTACCACGCCTGCTCGCTGCTCTTTGGCACGGCCGAGGCCATGGAGGCTCACCGAAAAACCCACTATGCCTTCCACTGCCAGCAGTGCGACTTCATCTGCTCCAACAAGCACGTTTTCCGCAAGCACAAGAAGCAAGGGCACCCAGGCAGCGAGCAGCTCCAGTGCAGCTTCTGCCCCTACACCACTTTCAACCCCGTGGAATTTCACGACCACGTGGGCAAGATGCACGCCAACGAGAAGATCCACAAGTGCACCGAGTGCGCCTTTGCCACCGCGCACAAGAGGGTGCTCATCCGGCACATGCTGCTGCACACCGGTAGGTGTCCGCTGCGGGGGTCCCGAAAGCCGAGCTGGGATGGGGGGGGTCAGGGCTCCTGGGTCCCATCACTGGTTTTGCCACCCCAGCGGCGCTTGGCTGAAGTCGTGGCGTGGCCTCATCCCGGCTGTTACCCCCAGCTCCTGCTGAGCTGGTTTCCCCACGGGGGAAGGCAGTCCATGCTGAGGGCGTTCCTGTGTTGCCTGCAGGAGAGAAGCCTCACAAGTGTGAGCTCTGCGACTTCACGTGCCGGGATGTGAGCTACCTGTCCAAGCACATGCTGACCCACTCCAACGACAAGAACTTCATGTGCACTGAGTGTGGGTACATCACCAAGTGGAAGCACTACCTGAATGTCCACATGCGGAAGCACACCGGAGATCTCCGGTACGACTCCCGGCCCCGCTGACCTGGCAGCATAGTCGGGGTTCCCCAGATCCCGCTCTGGGGGTCTGCTGCTCTGGGCTGCATCATGTGCCAAACTCTCTCTGCCTAGAGGATGGCTACAGCCTGCTCTGTGTGGCACATATGAAATGTAGTCTTTGAGCTTGCAGGTTGTTGCCAGCGTGGTGCTGTAGAGGTAAAGCTATCTTCGGTGTCTCTGTGCCGCCAAGGAGGTGTATTACCACATCAGTGCAGCTCTGAGCTTGGGTTCATGGGCTCTACTGACATTCGTGGGCTAAGGCCAGCTTGAGCACATGCAGGACTCTGCCAAAACATGTTTCTACCTCTGTATTATCACCTCCTTTGGGTCTAGTCTGCCTCCAGGGATGCTGGAGGTGCTGCTGCTGTGACACGGGGGCGGGGAGGGGAGTGACACGGTCACTGTATGGGATACCCAGGGAATGTTCCTCCCGTCCCCAGGCAGGGGGTGTAAAGCACCAGCAGTGCCAAGGGCTGCAGCAGGGAGGAATTGCTTGTGGTAAGAGCTGCCCAGACGGCAAAGGTCAGATCTGGCAAACTGAACAATACCCCTTCCCCATGCGTCCAGGATGGGGAAGCAGAGCTCGGCATGTCTGACCGGGCTCAGCCTGCCCCAGTTCCTCGCGCTTCCTGACCAATTCTGCTTTCCCCACAGGTACCAGTGCAACCAGTGCTCGTACCGGTGCCACCGTGCTGACCAGCTGAGCAGCCACAAGCTGCGGCACCAGGGCAAGAGTCTGATCTGCGAGGTGTGTGGCTTTGCTTGCAAGCGCAAGTACGAGCTGCAGAAGCACATGCAGGCGAAGCACTCGCAGAACTACCAAGTGCCCATCTTCCAGTGCCAGTACTGCACATACCAAACCAAGTACAAGCAGGCGTACTGCAAGCACACCAAGCAGAAGGAGTTTCGCTGCGCGCTCTGCTCCTATTGCACCTTCAGCAACACCAGCCTCTTCTTCCACAAGCGCAAGATTCACGGCTATGTCCCCGGTGACAAGGACTGGCTGGAAAACTACGCCAGCAAGGAGCTGGAGATCAGCTCATCCGAGGCGCTCTTTGGCTACGAGCTCGGCGCAGCCCTGCGTGTGGATGCCAGCTCCCCCCTCACCAGCAAAGAGCAGTGGGCAAAGCTGAAGCCATCCCAGCTGGAGTCCCAGGGGGAAGAGGGCTACCAGCAAGCATTCGTGATGCCCCTCCTTGGGCAGGGTGCCGCTCCCCTGGAGAGCAGCGGCGAAGTGGAGGGAGGTGTGGGTGAGGGGGAGCAGAGCCATCCCACTGCTGGCGATGCCCTGGGAGACGACTGCATGCAAGGAGATGCTTCTGCAGGCTCGACTGATCTCGCTGCTTCTGGGGACGTGGCGGAGAGCTGCACGTTGCACTTGGAGGCACTGAACGTCTCGTCTGACCCCCTTCTGGAGCATTTGACTGGAGAAGAAGTCTGCGCAGCACAGCCGGAGACTGTGGAAATGCTGTCCTGCAAGGAGCCTCCCACAGCCTACGAGATGCTGGGCTCCCGGGATGACCTTGGCTTGGAGGACAATGACAATACGCTTGAAGACATCCCGGACTTTGAAGAAGAGGAGGCAGATGTACAGGAAGACGAGGCGGTGAGGCTGGAGGACAGGGTAGCAGCAGGAGACAGCCAGGGAAAAGGCTCCCTAAGGCAGGCGATGGGCCACCTCGAGGGGTCGTGCCCAGACCACCACAAGCTGGTGGCAGACACTGAGATGGGAGAAACCAGCCAAGCCGAGCTGCCAGAGGCCTGGCTCAGCGTGCTGAAAACAGCCGAGCAAAGCCACCCGCCTATCCCAGAGGACGCGGTCACCTCCGATGATGATGCCAGAGGCGGCTCGGAGTCAGTGCTGAAGGCGCTGCGGAAGCAGGACAAGGAGCAGGCGGAGACGCTGGTGCTGGAGGGCAGGGTGCAGATGCTGGTGGTGCAGTCAGAGAGCCAGATCTTTAAGTGTGAGAAGTGCTCATACATCACGCGGAAGGAGAAGTCCATGTCCCTGCA
>NW_009211374.1:11906-12144 GCF_000690835.1 Fulmarus glacialis | reverse complement strand
TGGGCCCCGCTCGTGTGCCGCGAGTGTGGCGCCAGCTTTAAGCAACAAAGGGGGCTCAATACCCATCTCCTCAAGAAGTGCCCAGTCCTCCTGAAGAAGAGCAAGATCCTCAAACCAGCTGGTCAGGAGCCACCTGGGTTGTGTCAACCTGCTGACCAGCCTGGTGATAATGGTACAGAAACGGCGGAGAGCAAGAGGGGAGGCTCGGAGGGGTCCGGGCATGCCGAGGGCCCTTGGG
>NW_009211374.1:11468-11799 GCF_000690835.1 Fulmarus glacialis | reverse complement strand
GGCACGCCGAGAGCCCTTGGGAAGCTGAACTGCTGCCTGACAAAATACAGGCAGCAGGCAGTCCTTTGGCTGGGGAACGGGCCTCGGGCTGTCCTGCCCCTGAGAAATCTCTGCCAGGTGACAGCACAGAGGTGGCGGAAGAGCCTCCCCAGCAAGGGGATGGGGCTGAGCCAGGTGGAGCTGCTTGTCCCCCCCAGCCTGTGAAACCCTCAGAGAAATACCGGCTGGAGGGAGGGAAGCTGCACTGCAACGCCTGCTCCTTCGTGTGCTCCCGTGTCTCCACCATCACCTCCCACGTGGAGGACGGGGGCCGGAGCCTGGAGCAGTTCTG
>NW_009211374.1:11060-11366 GCF_000690835.1 Fulmarus glacialis | reverse complement strand
GGAGGACGGGTGCCGGAGCCTGGAGCAGTTCTGGTGCTCCCTGTGCCCTGAGGCCTTCCGCTCCCGGCGGGCCCTCAAGAGTCACTGTGCCGAGAAGCACATCGTGCACCCTGAGGAGGATGGACCTCAAAGCACCGAACTCCCCACAGGGGACCTGGCCAACGATGAGACGGGCCAGCCCGGTGAGCCCCCCCTTGATAGAGCCCCCCCAAAATCCACCCTGCCCAAGAGAAGGCGTTTCTCCTGCCCCACCTGCCCCTTCACCTGCCACCAGGAACGGGCCATGAAGACGCACAGGAAGAGGGG
>NW_009211374.1:10518-10833 GCF_000690835.1 Fulmarus glacialis | reverse complement strand
CCGCATCAAGCACGAAGGGGTGAAGCCGCACAAGTGTCGCTACTGCGAGTTCAGCACCACACGGCGCTACCGCCTGGAGGCCCACCAGTCCCTGCACACCGGCGTGGGGCGCATCGCCTGCAGCATCTGCAGCCAGACCTTCGGCACCAACTCCAAGCTGCGCATCCACCGCTTGCGGGTGCACGAGAAGACGCCCACCCACTTCTGCCCGCTCTGCGACTACAGCAGCTACCTGCAGAACGACATCACCCGCCACGTCAACAGCTGCCACCGCGGCGAGCTCAACCTCGGCTGCTCCCGCCGCGGGGGGCGGGC
>NW_009211374.1:10179-10493 GCF_000690835.1 Fulmarus glacialis | reverse complement strand
TCAACTTCGGCTGCTCCCGCTGCGAGGCTCGCTTCAGCTCTGAGACGGCCCTCAAGCAGCACGTCCTGCGGCGGCACGAGGAGAAGGTGTCCTATGGCTGCCCACGCTGCGGCTTCGTGTGCCACAGCGAGGCCACGCTCAAGTGCCACGTGCAGAAGCAGCACCCGCACCTGGAGTGCAGCACCTGCAAGGAGACCTTTCCCACCCGGGAGGCACTGGAGGAGCACAAGACGCAGCATTTCAGCCACCGCTGTGAGCTGTGCAGCTTTGCAGCCAAGGAACGGCAGCAGCTGGTGCGGGCGTCCGCGGGGGGT
>NW_009211374.1:8183-10117 GCF_000690835.1 Fulmarus glacialis | reverse complement strand
GACGCAGCATTCCAGCCCCCGCTGTGAGCTGTGCAGCTTTGCAGCCAAGGAACGGCAGCAGCTGGTGTGGCATTACGTGGAGAGCCACGAGCCGGATGCCCCCCAGGACAAACCCCTGCGGTGCCCCTTCTGCGATTTTGCTTGCCGCCACCAGCTCGTCTTCGATCAGCATATGAAGGGCCATGGGGGCACCCGCGTGTACAAGTGCTCGGACTGCGAGTACACCACCAAGAACAGGCAGAAGATCACGTGGCACATCCGCATCCACACTGGCGAGAAGCCCTACAAGTGCCACCTCTGTAAATACGCCTGCGCCGACCCCTCGCGTCTCAAGGTGAGAGCCCTGCTTGGGGATGGGAAATATAGCCTACTGCATCTATGTGGGTTGGGGGGCATCCCAGATACGGGGATTTGGGGAAGAAGAAGAAACTCCCAAGGGAAAGTTTTGTCCTCTCTCTCCTCTTCTCTGTGGCTCCTCCAGGAATAGGAGGTGAGCAGGTAAAACTCACGTGGGTACAATATGTTTCTGTCCTAAACCCTTCTCCCTGCTGTTGCAGATGAAGGGGAAGAGGGATTTGTAGCAAAGCAAGAAGGTGGGCAGCTGTCCAGGTTCACTCCTCTTCCCACTGACATCTCTAGCATCCTCTGGGTGCAGCCAGCCCTGTGGCACCAGTCAGACACGGTGCAGGGAAAGCTCAGCTTCCCTGCAAGCAGAGCCAGACCCTGCCCTCATTTCTGTAGGTGATCAGCATCCTCATGCATGGTAAAGGGCCTTTCCTAGAACAGGAGGGCCAGGCGTGGGGTAATGGAGGGGAAAATGGTCTGGTTTTGCTAAAAGAAATATTGACTTTTTTAATGGCCAGGGTGAGCTGGAGCCCTCTGGGGCCGCCTGGGCAAGGCTGCGCAATGTGCTCAGCTCAGGGCTAGCTCTGCTGGGCTAGGTTTTAACCTGGGCTTTGCCCTAAATACCTAAGTGGGGAGAAAAGCCTGTGCCCCTCCACAGGCTGGGACAGGGCAAGCTCAGCAGTATGGGGGTCTCATCCTGACCCCGCTGTGGATCCCCCCTGCCCATAGTCTGCCAGGCAAGCAGACAGCCCTCCTTGCCCCATGCAGTTTGAGATGTCAGAGCTGACTTTGAGCCCCTCGCTGACACCCCAGAGCCCTAAACATTCCCAGGGCAGGTGGCATGGCCTCATCCTGACCCAGCCCTCTTGCCCTGTGCCTAGTACCACATGCGGATCCACAAGGAGGAGCGGAAATACCTCTGTCCCGACTGCGGCTACAAGTGCAAGTGGGTGAACCAGCTCAAGTACCACATGACGAAGCACACGGGTGAGTGCTGCCCGCCAGGGACGGGCTGTGGAGCACCGGGGAGGGCTTTGGGGCTGCATGGGCCCCAGCTCCGTGCTTCTTTGCTACCAGTGGCCCAGCTGGAGGCGGGGGAGGACCCCCAGCAGTTGCGGGGCAGCACGTTCCTGTGCGCTGGTACGGGAGGGAAGTGCCCCAGGACGGGAGGGAAGGTGGGGCGGTACAGACCCCAGGGGCCAAGGCATGGTGCCTTGGAAATTTGGGGTTTTGAGGTGCCTGCTGGCAGGCTGTGCCTTCCCAGTCCCGAGGATGGTATGTAGGGGGGTCCCTGGGGAGTGATGCCATTACAGGGACAGTGAGACCCGCAGGAGGGAGGGCACCGTACCCCCATCCCAGCCCCTTCCCCATCGCTGCAGGCCTGAAGCCATACCGCTGCGACGAGTGCGAGTACCGCACCAACCGGGCGGACGCCCTGCGTGTGCACAAGGAGACGCGGCACCGGGAGGCCCGCTCCTTCATCTGTGAGCAGTGCGGCAAGGCCTTCAAGACCCGCTTCCTCCTCAAGACCCACCTGAAGAAGCACAGCGAGGAGAAGCCCTACGTCTGCAACGCCTGCGTCTTTCTGC
>NW_009211374.1:6772-8090 GCF_000690835.1 Fulmarus glacialis | reverse complement strand
ACCATTACCTGACCCACACGAACGAGCACCCCTTCTTCTGCCGCTACTGCCCCTACAAGGCCAAGCAGAAGTTCCAGGTCATCAAACACATCCAGCGGCATCACCCTGAGCGTGGGGCCGGCGACCCCAGCCAGGGGGTGGGCAAAGACCCCAGCACACCCACCGTCCACCTCCACGCTGTGCAGAGGGAGAGGGAGGCTGAGGGGCCCCCCGGGACAGAGCAGGAAGGAGGGTGCCCCGCGGAGAAGGACAGCGCTTCGCAGTGAGCCCGGAGAAGCCTGACTGCTTTAAGGCTCCAGTGGCACAGGCCTGCTGCAGATATATGTGTGTGTATAGGCATATATGTATATGGGATGTAAAATATGCGGCTGTATAAAAGGAATCTCTCAGCTCCTTTTAATCCTTTTTCTTTGGGCCGTTTGGAGCTCTGTGTGAGACGTGGAGCAGGTGCCTGCAGGGAGAGAGCGCAAGCAGAAGCCCAGCTCCCCGTCTCTGTCCCCAGCGCCACTGCACCCAGACCCGAGCCTGCCTATCACCGAACAATTTATTAAGTTGCTTACAGAGAAAAGACACGGCAAGGGTTAATAACAGATGCTGGCCGGGCGCAGTCCTGGGGCGGTAGTAGCCAGAGGCTTTGATGGGGCTCTGCAGGGTCAGGGCAGTGAGGACCGACTCCTCTCCCAGCTCTGCCCAGCCCTGGGGTTTGCTCGGCTCCAGCCTTGCTCCCCGGGCCGGGGGGGACCAGCCCCTGTGGCAGAGCCGGGGTGCTGTGCACCATCTCTCCTCCTCCTCACGGCCAAGCCGTGCCCGTGGGCCAGGGCAGGCTGCAGGTGGGGGGCGCTGGGGGCTGCACCCGTGGAGACCCCACCCTCATGCGTTGGAGGCAGCATCCCAAACCTGGGAAGGGAAGGTCAGTGCCTTTTCCCAGCCCCTGGAGGCCACTGCAAACAGGGGCACAGCAGCGACAACGACACAGGGATGACACAAACAGCTCAACCAACAAGAGGGCAATGCGGCTGGCTCTGGGGCCCCAGCAACTCGGGGCCGGCTCTATGGCTTACATCCAGGTCCTGCTCACCCCACGGGCTCAGTCCTGCTCGGGGCTGGGCGGCTCGGTGATGCGGATGTGGACGAAGAGCGAAGAAGGTGGGATGCTGGTGCCATCCTTGGAGAGGAGATGGATGTGGCGGTAGCCTGCAGGGGGGACAGCGAGGCTCTGGCTGATGGCTGCCCCCACTCTGCTCTCTAGCACCCAGCTGAGCCCAGACACCCCTGCGGGGCTGCACTGGCCCACCACCACCACCGGGCAGCAGCCCTT
>NW_009211374.1:4723-6621 GCF_000690835.1 Fulmarus glacialis | reverse complement strand
CCACCACGAAGCGGACGAGGGCCAGCTCGGGGACGTGGAGCTGGAACTGGAGCGTCTCATCCCAGCGGGGGTTAAACCCTGGGAAGAGAGAGCGGGTGCTGGGAAGGCGAGGGAGGGCAGGGATGGCCGCCTAGGCTCAGTGGGGTCCCTGATACCACCGTGGGGCTCACCGTTGTTCTCGATGTACTTGGTCTCCTGGTGCGCCTGGTCTGCGGGGACCCCGTGGATCTCCACGCGCACCAGCGGGTCGATGACGGCTCCATCCTTGCTGTTGGCCACTTTGGGCAGCTGCTGCCCGCTGATCACCTGTGGGAATGGGCAGTGACCCCGTGAGCCGGGGAACAGCTAAACGGATCTGCTGGGAGGCTGCTCGGCTCTGGCATGCTGCCCAGCAGTGTCCCCACCCAGCTGGGACCAACAGCCCCAGGACACTGTCACGGCTCCCCAGGGTCTCTCTTCAGCCCCATACCTGGATCGTCAGGGTGATGGGGCCAGGGCCCTCCCAGCTGCCAGGGTCACTGGGGTTGAAGACAGTCTCCTCGTCCCTCATAAAGGGCGGTTTGAGCACATAGCCACAGCGGCCATTCTGGCTGAAGAGCCCATCACACAGGTCCATCTCCGTGCCGGCTGTCTGGAAGTTCAGGGCCTTTTTTGGAAAGGGTTCAGGGCAGCTTGGAGACCGTGCCCTGCTTGGAAGTGAGAACCAGCCTGTCCCCATGGCCAGAGAGATGTGGGGCCACACAGGGGGACAATACCCAGGTACCCCCGGGCTCCCCAGTGCAGGGCAAGAGCCTGCAGCCAGACCTGGCACCAGCCAAGGTTGTGGCCGGCACCAACATGGGTGTTGATGGTGCCATTTGGCACAAGACCGGGGACATCTCCCCAGCTCGCAGCCCTAATGCCCTCCAGCCGTACCGATCTGGCACCCCACGTTCCACATCTCCTGGGGGCTGTAGTTGGAGGAGTCAGTCCGCATCCCACTAGGGTAGATGCGTGTCAGCTGCCAGGCGTTGTGGCGGACAAACTCATTCCCTAGGGATGGAGCGTGAGGGCCACTTGTGGGGTCATTCCCTGGCCAGCAGAGCCACCCACACCATGTGCTGTTCACTTATCCACCCACCCATCCTTTCATCCACCCATCCACCCACCCATCCATCCTCTCATCCACCCATGCACCCACCTAACCATCCATCCACCCACCCACCCACCAATCCTCATCCCTCTCCTCTCCCAGGAACGCAGACGTCCTGCCTCACTTTCTAATCCAATAACCCCCCCTCACCCACCAGAGCCAAAACCCAGGATACAGCCCCGCTGGACCTTCTTTCTCCTGGACAGGGAGGGAACCCCAGTGTCTGGAGGCTCCAGCCCTACACCTGAGGAAGCTGCCTGCCCCCTCCACCCTGGCCCACTCCCTGCATGGCGCTGCCCCCTCCGCCTCACCTGCGTCCCGGATGAGCTTCCTGGCCTTGGCCTCGGCGGAGAACAGCCAGGCAGTGCTGGGGGTGACAGCACCCCCACCGCAGGCAGCCTTTCTGCCAGGAACGGGAGCAGGCAGGGGACCCCCAGCACGGTGCCACCACAGGGACGCTGTGCAAAGAGGAGGCTGGCATGGCCAGGGGCAGAAAGGGCTGTTCCCCTCCCTGGTGATGTCCCTGCAGTGTCTGTCTCTCCCCTCGGCACTGACAGCCAGGCAGTGCTGGGGGTGACAGCACCCCCACCGCAGGCAGCCTTTCTGCCAGGAACGGGAGCAGGCAGGGGACCCCCAGCACGGTGCCACCACAGGGACGCTGTGCAAAGAGGAGGCTGGCATGGCCAGGGGCAGAAAGGGCTGTTCCCCTCCCTGGTGATGTCCCTGCAGTGTCTGTCTCTCCCCTCGGCACTGGGATGTCACCATG
>NW_009211374.1:2874-4683 GCF_000690835.1 Fulmarus glacialis | reverse complement strand
CAGGCCACCCACCTTCACCCTCCGCCTCTCCTCCTCCGCCTCTGCCCCATTGTCATCATCAGACACCTCGGGCGCCTCGTCCCCCGGCCCGTCCAGTGTGTCCTCCAGCCGCCCGATCTTCTTCCCCTTCACCAGGATCTTGTGCTTCAGCTCCTGCGGGGTTGTGGATGGAGAGGTAGGCAACCTGGGGTGCCCATCTCTCCATGGGACCTGCTGTCTCCTGGGACCCCGCACTGCTGGGGGCCAGCACCACCAGCTCCCTGCAGCACGGAGGAGGGAATGGGGTATGAGGGCTTCACCCTGCTGTCCCTCTGGCTCTGCAGGGCACGGGGAGACAACCTTGGGGACAGCTTTGGGAACCCTGTGAACATCAGGACACAGTGTCTCCAGGGGCCCCAAGTGCTCCAGCAGAGCAGGACAACGCTGGGACAGGGATGGCCTTTCCTCTGGACAGCAGAGCCACCTCCTCACCCCACTCCCATGCAGGACAGTGATGCCCAGCACGGCCAAGCTCTGTCCCTACCTCTGGGGATGGGAGCTGGGTGGGGACGTGCCCATCAGTGGTGGCGGTGAGGAGCTGTTCCCCCAGGATAGCCTTGAGCTGCTGGGCCAGGACCTCCTGCTGCTCCATGCTGCAGTGGTTCTCCAGGGACAGGATCACCGGGTAGTCCGAGGTCTGAGGAGCAATGTGCACAGCTGGAGATCAGCCTCAGTGGGGTTGAGGAGCTCTCACAAGGGCTTTGCCCAGGCGTGATCAGTGCCAGGATGGAGCCCCTTGTGTGTCCTTGTATTCCCCCAAGACCTTCATACCCCTCCAATCCCCCAGCATCCCCCATATCCCATCTCACCCCCGCATCCCCCAGGCCCCATCTCACCCCTGCACCCTCAGCAGACCGTGTCTGCTTGAGCTCCTGTCCCCTGGCACAGCACAGCGCAGGGCTGTGGGTCAGACCCCCCAGTGCTGTCCCCCAGGAAGGGACACAGCCACCCTCCTCATCTGCGGTGGGGTCAGGCCTGCTGCAGGACCACGCGTGTGAGACCCAGCACCGAGCCCCAGCACCACTCCCCTTCCAGAGAAGCTCACTGCCCCAAATTGCAGCCACGTTCCCCCCACACCTGCTGAGGGCCACCCATGACACCCAGCACCCAGGGAAGGGTGCCCTACCTTGAAGGCGTACTTCCCCAGGGTGCTCACCACCTCCCGGAAAGGGATCTTGGAGGTGAAGGTGTGGCCATGGTACACCATGGGCTCCCCGTTCGGCCCGTCCCAGCAATCCACCTCCAGGCACCGGCAGCCCCGTTTCAGAGCCCTACAGATGGGTGGTCACCCCTGGGACCCCACACCCAGCCAGGGCACCAGCCCCCTGCCCTCCCCTCTGGCTGTGGGTGTCACCCCTGCAGGGACCAGGGGAAAACCGCCAAGGTGGAGATATGATGCTGCATGCAGGGCAGGAAGAGCTGAGCTCAGCATCCCCAAAATGGAGCCCCTTGCTGGGCACCACATGGCACGGCCACAGGGGTGCTGGACCAGGAAGGGGCAAAGGAGCTTCTCCTCTTGGTGGGTTTGCCCCATGGGGCATGGCACTGGGGCAGGAGGGTGCTGGGGGGCAGCCCCTTTACCTGATGTAGCCCTCGATGCTGCTCTGGCCCCGGATCTGGTCCTCTATCAGGTAGGTGTTGTGGGAGGAGGAGATGAAGTAGTGGCAGAGCGGCTGGTTCATGTCCTGCCACAGCGCCCGGTGCCGGGGGTTGAAGATGGAGCCCTCCGGGGAGCAGAGGTACATGAGGAACCCGTCAGCACTCAGCACA
>NW_009211374.1:0-2839 GCF_000690835.1 Fulmarus glacialis | reverse complement strand
GGACAGGATCAGGCCAAACGGGGCTGCTGGCGGCTCCTGGCATCCCCAACCCAGTGGGCATGGCTGCTGCCAGCAGCTGGGGCACAGGGAGAGATGCCCCGGGGCAGCAGCCGTGGGAAGGTGGGCAGCAGACCCCAAAGCCGGAGCTTGCACCCCATGACTGGTCAACCTTCTACACCAAAATGTTCCAGGAACGGACCAAAAAAAGGGGAACTGCACCCAGACCACACCATGGCGAGCCTTCCCCCTGTGCCCACGCACAGCAGGATGGGGCTGGGGGTGCCCCTGCCGTGGGGCTGTGGGTCTCAGCCCCCTCCTTCCCCCAGTGCAGAGCACAGCCGATGTCCGGGCTGGCTCTCACCTGTCTCTGATGGCTCGTACTTGTCGATGAGTTCCATGGCCAGCTCCTCTGTGCCCTCATCCTCCAGCTGCTCCTGCCGCAGGAAATCCACCAGCTCCAGCAGCGTCAGCTTCTTCCCATCCTCGGAGAAGTCCTGGAAGAGGCTCAGCACCTCCTCACGTTGCGTGAGGGCCTTGTAGAAGAGCACGAACTCCTCCCCTTCCAGTGTCCCTGACTCCGACTTGTCAGCAGCCTGCAAGGGAGTTCACTCAGCACCCAGCCAGGGCAAAATGAGGTGTCCTGGCCACCCCATGGGCTGTGGGGGGATTCACCCACCCCCGACGGAGGGCACAGAGACTCCATGCCAGCGGCAGTGGTAGGCATCGATCAATGCGTGAATGATGGATGGATTGGCAGATGGGGAACTGGTTGGGTTGACTGATAGATGGATGGGTCTATGAATGGAGAGATGGACAAACAGGTGGAGGGACGGATGGATGGATGGCTACATGAATGGATGGATGGATGGATGGATGGACGGATGGACAGCTGGCTGGCTGGTTGGGTTGATGGATAAATAAACAGGTGGACAGATAAGCAGCTGGGTGGACAAATGAAAGGGAGGGAGCAACAGCTGCTTTGGCTGGTTGGGTTGACAGATAAATGAACAAATGGGTGTTTGTCTGGGTAAACAAGTAGTTGGGTGAACAAATAAATGGATGGATGGGTGGATGGATGGATGGATGGATGGACGGACAGAAGAAAGTGACCACATCCTTCTGCAGGGGGGTGTTGTGCAGCTTGTTCCAGCCCCTTCCCAGCCCCTCCAGGCCCTCAGGTGTGGTGCTTACCTGGAAGAGACGCAAGGCATGATCCTCATTCATGTCCACGTTCATCATCTTGAGGAGACGCTGCACCTCCTTGAAGTTCATGCGCCCATCCTTATTCTTGTCGGCTTTCTGAAACCAGTCACGAATCCACGTGCGAGAAACCAGATGTTAAGGGAAAGGACGTTGGCTAAGAGAGATGGAGCTGGGGAGCATCAGAGGGCCTCTTTTCCTTTTTGTGTGGGCTCTCCCTGCCCTGATGCAGATGGTGAGACCCAGAAGAGCTAAGCACATGCTGAGGCAAGGCAGGAGATGGGGGAAGGACTGGGTGTGGAGGGCAGAGTGGTGCCCACAGAAAGGATATTGGTCTATCTTCTCCCTTTGGTCCATGCTGGTGGCCACCTCGATGAGCTGGCGCAAGCCCTGGACCCAGCATTGCGCCTCCTCTGCTGAGCTGGCAATGAGGTCCAGGTTGCCCCGGCGGCCATAGAAGACAATGGTGAAGCAGCGCTCGGGGGGGAACTCCTCGGCCAGGCTCTGCAGCACCTCTGACTGATGCCCTTCTCGCACCGTCTCCACATCGCTGATGGAGACTGGGGCAGAGGGAGGGGAGGCCTGTCTATGGGGGACAAGGACCGCAGGGCAGGGGGAACTGCCCACAGACATCTGTCCTTCCAGCCATCCCTTCTTCCACTCATCCATCCATCCATCCACCCACTGAGCTACTCATCCATCCATCAGAAACCTGAGCTACCCATCCATCCATCCATCCATCCGCCCGTCCGTCCATCCATCCATTGAGCTACTCATCCATCTACACCTCTGTCTGCCTACTCCTCCGCTGGCACGCCAGAGCTTCCACTTTTATCAGCTGCAATTTCCACTAAGCCTTTGTGACCCATGGGTCCTGCTGGGGGGCAGGAGGCTTCATGGAGACGTGTGGGTGAGAAGAGCCCACACACGCACACAGAGCCTCTCTTGAATGCCCCAGCCCCCTTTGCAAGCATGGCTCCAAGAATCTCCACACATTCACACTCCTGTTCACTCTGAACCCTACTGATGGCCCCATGGACAACACACAGCAGCCGGTACTCACAGGCAGACTCAATTTTGCCCATCCTCTTGGACTGGTACCAGATGGTCATGCAGTCATCCTGCAGCTTGAAGTAACGCTGCTTCTTCCAGCTCTTGGACTTGACTTTGCGCATCAGCGTCCCTTGCTGCATCTGCTCCAGCGTGTCTGTGAGCTGGATTCCTGGGGGCAGCGTGGGCTGCATCACCAAGGGTGGGGGTATCCGGGCACTGCGTCCTGCTACTTTGCTCCCTCCCATCCCTGGGACCCCCATGTGGTCCCTCGATTTGGGATGGAGGAGGGACGGACCCCAAACAAACTCCCTTCACCACAAGAAGGGCAGAAGGTAATTCCCCGTTGACCCTTCCCACCTGCCCTCGGCGTTGCCAAGCCCGATTCCAACAGCCACGGTGGGGTAGGGATGCTCCCGAGTGAGCTCAACCCACGGGCCAGACCTGCCCCAGCGTAAATCCAGATGGCCTGGTGCCCTGCCCCACGCCTCCCCTCCACCGGAGCACTCACGGGCGTTGCACAGCAGCGATGCCATGGCTCTGCCTCCTCCACGCTGGCGGCCGCTGGGGAGGGAAGAGAGAGGGCAGC
>NW_009211373.1:611-1002 GCF_000690835.1 Fulmarus glacialis | reverse complement strand
ACCCAGCCCGCAGGTGGGGAATGGCGAAGGGAGGGCTGGGCGGCGCGGCCGCCGCGCGGGGCTGAAAGGGATGCGCGGGTTATTTATAGCAGGTGGCAGGAGGACAATTCTTCCAAACTAAAAATTACTCCTAAACCACAGCATAAATTTCAGCTGACAGCAGACAGCCAGTGCAGTAAATGGGGAGGAAGCTGAGCGGGCTGCAACATTTCTGTTGTTGTTTGCTATTAAAATTAGGGGCAAGGAAGACAGAACAAAATATCTGTAAGGCGTGGGATTACACATTTCTTGGAGTAATTGCACCCACAGTTCTACTGGGGTGACAGGGAGCTCCCCAAAATCACCGCCAAAGAGGCTACAGACTAACGGTCTCTTACGAGCAGGGAAGCAT
>NW_009211373.1:0-390 GCF_000690835.1 Fulmarus glacialis | reverse complement strand
GAATGCCGTAAGACAAGGTCCTTCAGCACACGCAGAGTTTGGGCAATCCTTGCCATCCCCCCGGGCTCCCTGTGCAGGACGGCATTGAAAATAACCGCGGAGGAAATCTCCAGTTCCGTTGGGAAGGCACCTGGGAGCATTTACGGAGGCTCCTCTGCGGGATGGAGAAAACCTTCCCTCCTTCCCCCCTCCTCCTTTCTCTTTGGTGCGGGGCTGTTTTCTGCTCAGCTCCATCGTGTTTGTTCCCCAGGGGCTGAGGCAGCTTTCCCAAAGATTTCTTCCCCCCCAAAAAAGAACAAGAGGAAAGCTGGTTAAGCAAGGGAAGCGGGAGGAGGAGAGGGAAGCAGCTCCCTGGGGATGGGTGCGTGCAGAGGAGGCAGCAGGAGAGCG
>NW_009211372.1:0-211 GCF_000690835.1 Fulmarus glacialis | reverse complement strand
ATTTCTGGAAGGGACTTTTCCGCGGCTTGCCTGAACTCTCTCCCCCACCAAAAAATCCGTGTTTCCCTTCCTGTACCCCTCCCCGAATGAACCTGCTGAAGAAAGGGGGGTTTCCTCCTGCGCCACTACCCTGAAAACCGGCGCTCCGAGCAGCGGGATGGGGGTAAAGCCACTGCCGTGGCCCCGGGGCACGCGTGGGGGCGCAGCCCGG